>NC_081414.1:350010663-350310663 GCF_030272615.1 Cryptomeria japonica
GTTTTCTTGAATGATTCTATTGTCTTTAATTTTTGAATCACTAATATTTTCATTGTTTTTTGTAGTTATTATTCACTCCACATGCCAAGGGGTATAATTGAGTGACTCCTAGTTTGATATTATGGTGTCATTGTTGTCACATATATCTCTTTCCATGTCATGAAATGGCTTGTAAAGTAACAATTCTGATAAACAGAAATCAATTTTTTTTTTTGATGCACGTGAAGGAATGGATAGAAACCTTGGAAACACTTTGACAATAGATTATCTTTTCCTAGGCTCTCATTTGTTATATCTTCTCCGTTGAGGATTATATATCCATGATCTTGCTACATCAATAAGTGTGATAGCTTCCATTGAGTATGGCCATATCCTATATCCATCAATGAATGATTTTGTTTGTTCTTCATTATTATCTTCATCACATACATCAACGAGTTTGAATACTTCATGTGAAACATTTAGATTGACAAATCTTTTACTACTTTCAACCAAGGTAAGTTCTAAGAGCATATGGCATGTTTCTTGAGCTCCAACATCTCTTTCTATAATAGTTTCAACCAAGAGCTTCTTGTATGCCTTTGCTACTATATCATCTGGGTTTTCTATATTTGCAAGATGCAATAGCATTTGATGGTAGTTTTCTGAGCTCTTCTCTACTTTCACTGCATACTTTTCAATGTACTTTATCACTGCATGTTTTGAGAGAACTAATTGTCAATCTATATTAGCTCTCCACAGTTGTAGTATGTAGCGGTTGTTTGAATTAACTTTTTCATCATTTCTTGTTGGCTCAAATTTCTTTTCACTACTCTGTATGTCTTGATATAATTTTGATCCATGTAAATATAAGGCTCAGGGCACCTTGTATCTACAATTTTATTTATAAATATTATTTAGCATTTTTTTCAAACTTGTACATTTCATGTATTTATAAAATTATTTATTATAAAGTAATTAAATACAAACCATTCTTCCTTGTTTATTTCCTAAACATGCACCCTCTCTACACATTGTATGTCTTTGTACTGTGTTTAGAATTTCTTCGTAATCCTTATCAATATCTATTTCGGCAAGTTGTCTCGTGTTTTTCAAACATTGATGTTGTGCAAATTTTTGGAATGCCTGCAATAGTAAAGATGAATGTATTAGTTTCCTATGTAAAAAAACATCATATTTACATTGGATTACATAAGTTACGATTGAAACTCATTGTAATGATACCTGTATGTTTCATTGATGAACATCTACTCTTAGATTCCATGCATGAACAATGCCATGGAAATATCTTTTAGAAATCTTTATTTCTTGTTCATTAAACCAATCTATACTGTCCATATTTGGTGCTCCATGTATCCATAGAAAACTGTGCACATGTGGGGATCCTCTATGTTGCCATTCATATCTGCACCAATAGTCTTTAACATTAAATATCTTTTCTATTATTTCTTTTCTAAATATAGAATGTCTTAAGTGCATATAGTGGGTGACTATATGAGGATAGTTGATCACATTTTGTTTCCAATAGATTTGAGCTTTGCGTAGAGTTCTTGGTGCTATTCCTCGTATCAATGCATGTATATCTGGCCAATACAAGTTCGCAACACTGAGTGTAAATAATATTGTCGATGTTTCTATTTGATGGAGCATGTCAAATAGTTTTGCTCAACATTTTGTCCAATATGATCTGGTTCCTCTCAATGTTGTTCCAAATCACATCAATTTATCAATCATTCGTGAGTTTGGTAAGTTCTGCATATGTTCGCACAATTAATTTATTATGATAGGAAACTCTCAAAGGTTCCTTTTTGCAAATATAACGGTTGAATTTTGTGATTTGTGCCTCATTATCATGTTCATCATGTAATATCAAAATATTGGGTGTTTTCCAAAGCGGTGGTCCCAATAGCGAAACAAATGTGTGACATACTCATGTAGATATACTCATCTTATTCTTGTTTCTAACCAATCACACCTACCATCAGCAAATAGAGTTGGAAATGCCATGTCAAGTAAACCTGTTGTCGTGTCTTTATTGATTGGAGATACACCAATTCTAGGCTAATGAATCAATGTGGGAGGATCTTCATTTGGATTATTCACCCATGCCTGGATTAATTCTATTTATCTTTGCATGTTAGGTAGTTTTGAGGCCATTCATGTTGTGTGATCTATGATATTATAATCACCTGTCTCTACAATTGGACCAACAAATATAGTTTGATTTGAGTCAAAATCAAATTCCATATGCACAGTCCTTATTTTGTCAAAAATATTTTGATCAAAATCTTTGTCCAAATCATGTAGAGTATTATGAGAAATTGCAACACCTGAATACAACTTGTCATGCTCAATTTTGTATTTTAATGCTTTGTAGACACATTCTCTATTTATTGTAAAGTTATAATTTATGCCACACTGATATTTTCCTCAAACAATTATTATTGGCAAGTCTTTGATTGGATGTGGCAGAATATTGAAAATTCATTCAATATTTTATGGAAAACTTATTGTGTGTCTTTTATACCTATATTGACCACTTATTTTATGTGTGACTTGTATAATTGGACTTACACATGCAATCAACATTTATTTTACTTGTGTAAGGTTGGAAAGTTCTTGTGGTTGTGGTGTTGGATCTATATTGTTCGACAAAGAGAATCTATTATTCCCTTGTTCCCAACAACACATATAGGACCTTGCGTAGTGTGATACACTTTTATGCCATGGTAACATTCTTGACATATATAACACATTGCTGGAGAAACAAAGTTGTCTAATCGGTGTCGAAAGGCAAGTTGAATATTTTTCAAATCATTTTGAAGAGTTCCATTAGGATTGCCTTTATTTATAACATTATTTCCCATTCCTAAATTCCTTTCAAGTAGAGGAATATGTTGAGTATTTTGAGGTATATAGTCAATAAATACGGATTCTTCATTCTTATAATTCATTTGAATGTTTGTATGTGATTGAAATCATTGTGTTTTGAATGATTGTTGATGAACTTGTTGTGTATCCTCTCTCTGAGAATGAGATTGAGATTGTTGTTCACAATTTTATTGATAACCACTTCCAATTATATTAAAACCTTTTCTATTCTGAGCTTCCAATTCTTATACTACTATTTCTACTCTATGTCTATGATATTTGTGCCTTTCAATCACATTATGTCTTTGTCTTTGTTCCTCCCTTTCAACATCTATCATTTGTTCACGTTGTCTTCTACGATACTATCTTTGATAATCCTTCTTATATTGCCTTCATTGTTCCTCTGATTCAAAATTCATTCTTCGTCATGGCATCACTACAGGAAATTTTAGATTTCAACAAACTTATTAATGCATTTTAATTTCAAAAATACCAATATTGTCAATTGAAACTTAATACACCGTATTTGCGAAAGAAATGTTCTAAACACAACATTTCACAAAAAGATCTACATATTTCATGTATGCATTTTATCAATCTTTATTAGATGTTTAAAAATATAAATATCTATATGAAATTATCCAATTGACATCCTCAAGTGCACTATAAATTATAGTATAGCAAATTAGACAATTTCATCACATTCATAATGAATTAGTCTTATAAGACTTGGAAATCAAAGTTGCGAAAAATGTTGACGATGAGTGAAATGTTGAATATATATACAATGTGATAAATGGATATCATTTAATTTGGTTTAGTGATCAATTAGTTTCAGGGTAGGGTTGAAATTGGTTTAGTGGAAGGGTTAGGGTTCGCAATCAAATTAGTTAAGGGCAAAGGGTTGAATTGGGAGTAGAGTACAAATATGCATACAATTTAATTAGAAACATAATCAACTTTATGTTTCAAATAGTCTTAGAGGTACGATTAGGGTTAAGGTTTCATTAAAGTTAAGAGTTAAATTTTATTTCAATTTTTTTTAGAAATTTATTAATATTAAAACTTATAATGTTATGCTTGATTAGTATGAAGTTATTAATATTGATCTTAACATTTATTTAATTAGTCATTTCATATTATTAAGAAATTTCAATAGTTTATGAAACTAATTATCATACATTTTGTAATTTTGAAAAATATTATATCTTTATCAATTAAACTCTTAATGAATTGGTAAGCTGAACAATTTTGTTTATTAATTCAATATTAAATTAATATTTCATTTCTAAACATTTCGTTAATACTATTATTTGTGTTAATAATTAAATTATAAGTTAAGATGTATTATATAATATTAATATTATTTATATTTTATTCATAATAACTTGATTAATATTAAGTTATCAATAATGGTTTAACATTTTTTACTTTATATTTTCAATACTGTCAATATTGATGTGATGAATAATTTAAATTCTTGTTTTCAATCAATTAAATTTTTAAAATTATTTATCTATATATCAATTCATTAAAGTAATAAAGTAATTTTTCAATTCATTAATTTGTATTGCATAGATTTTTTTCTTGATATAATTAGTATATTATATCATGTAATAAAAATTTATGAGTTTTTGATAAGGATAAACAGGTTTTACAAGGACTCAAAACCTAAAGTTTTACAACAGTTGGCCAACAGCCAAACCAGCAAGAAACAACAACAAAATAGGGGAGCAACCTTGAACAGAAACAAAGACAAAAGAAATGCAGACAATCAAGACAAACCAAAATATCTCTCAGTTAAGCAAGAGCACCAGATCCTTGTTCTTTTGGATGGAAATCCTGTTGATTTCCTCAAGCTCCTCCATGATGAATCTGGAGGTACCCTTGTTTTTCCTTCTACTCCTGGTTTTGGAACTGGGTCTAGTGGTTTTGCTATCTCCAGCAGCCACATCATCTCCTCCAAGATCTTTCACTAGATCGCTATGGAAGAATCTATAATCACCAACCATCTCATTGATCTTTTCAAGCCCCTCAATGGTGTTGCTCATAGCTTCTTTACTAATGTCAACCAGATTCTTGAGATTTTTCTTAATCTTAGCCATGGATTGTTCCACCTTATCAATCCTTTGTTCAAGGTTACATTTCATTACCTCCACATTCTGAGAGAGTTTTTGAGTCATGATCATGAGTTTTTACCGGCTTGCTGGGTTAAGGGGAAGCAGTGAAAATGTCAATTATTTCTTTAACCCCCATCTTGAGGGTGTTGATTTCATGCTCAACCCATTTCTAGCAGCGCTCCTGGCTTATGGTGGCTTTCATGACAAGATTCATCAAACTACCATCTTTCCCCTGATTATTTTTCTGGACATTGACAAGGATGTCTAGTTTAATCCCTTGGTCTGTAATCTTCGGGTTTTAATCCTTCGCCGCCAGCTTTTTCTTTTTGGTGAGGTGTTCGGCCTTGGAGATCAGCTTGTTTTTGGTTTTGTATTTACTCATTACCCATCTGGGGGAGTTCTTGTTGTTGAGCGTCTCAGGAGTGACAATCTTTTCTTTTTCATTCACAGGTTCATATTCAAGGTCATCAACAGGAACCCCACTATCATCCATGTCCATCATCGAATCAGAGATGTCTTGGACCTCTGTCTGCAGACCAATCTCATCAAGCGAGGGCACAATTTCAAGGGATTTGGCATGTTCCATGATAAGGATGATAAGTCCCTCATGCAGAACAGGGTTGCTAGGGTTTTCCAGGTGCTTTTCCAGGATATTCTCAAGGGAGGAGGCAAGATAGTAGGGAACAAAGATAATTTTACCATGGAAAAAATTATTTAAGATAGTGAAATGGTAGGAAAAGATACTTGCATACCTTCCATCAAGGGTGATATATCTCATTATAAACTCAGCCATGTCAGCCCATGGGCCATGAGATATTTCCTATTATAGCCGCCATTGGCCATCTTGGTGACTCTGGAGTGCTCTTTGTCTTTGTCAAAGAAACTTGACAAGTCCTCCTCCTCATTTTTTCTATCCTTGTAAAACCTTCTTCCAGTCATAGCCAGACCAGTGACCGTCACCACCAAAGATTCATCAATCTAATATTCAGCACCATATGCCCTAAGACTCTCTTTTTTCCATCCGTTAACAAAGGCCTCCGTAATCAGAGGAGAGGGGCCATGAAGCCAGTCTAGGTAGGGGATAAGACCACCATCGATGACTTCCTGCCAGACATCTTTATTATTTTTCCACATCTCACAAGTAGAGGGATCTTGTCTGTTCTTATCCCCTCCTATCCTGGTCGCGAGGTAATAGGAGATCACTATCACCAACCAGTCGTAGAAAATGGGCCACACCGAAAGGATATCAAAATAGTAGCAGAAAAGCCATACAACGATATAGGAAAACCAGTCGCCAAGGAGGTTTCTAGACTTTTGATTAGGGAAAACTAGAAAGAACCATTTCCCTATCAACTAAGTCATGTCATGATGAGGGATCATTGATTAATGCAATAATCATTATGCGTGAGATCGCACAGATTTTTGGGGAAAGCATCCCTACTACTCCACCAGTTGGTTGCCATGTATCCCACTACCAGATTGGCCAGTAGATTCCCCGCCTTATTACCTTCTCGGTATATGTGCAAGATTTTGAAATCTGTTAGATCATTAATTATATTTTGGTAGTCCTTGATCAGGCTGGCAATCATTTAGCTAGGATCTGTGCGACCACTCAAACAGTTGACAGTGTTTAGCGAGTTAGACTCTAGCCACACTTTAGTAAACCCCTCTCTTTTAGCCATGTGTATCCCAATGTGGGAAGCACTGGCTTCTGCATAGTGGTTATTCTGGGTGCCCAGGGGGAGCGCCACCACAAAAACCAGCAGACCAAAGTGATTCCTATCCACTCCCCTGCACTCGCCTAGCCCAGGATTTCCTTTAGCCACCCCATCTACATTGATTTTGATCTAGCCCATAGGGGGAGGATGCCATACAACATTATGTCTACACTACTTGGTTTTGTGGACTGGGTTGGCAATGTTCTAATCAATTTGCAACCGATTGATAGTATCCTAATCCTCTTGGAGAGTAGGAATGGGGGAGTCATTCTTTCTACTAGGACAGGCATGGAGAAAGTTCTCTTTTATAGCATTGTGTACTCTAACAACCACAACAAAAGGAGGAGTTTCCAAGCCCCTAAAAACTCTATTATTTCTTTGTTTCCAGATGCCCTAGGGAATATGAGGAAGAGATAAATTCCAAAGAACACCTAAGGCCTAATTATTAGAAGTGCATTTCCATTCAAACCACATTCACTGAGTAGAAACAGGGAAGACCCACACAATATTCCAAATGTTAAGGAAGTGATTCCAAATATATTTGGCATAGGCGCAGTGCACCAGAAGGTGGCCAACATTTTCCTCCACCTCTTTATAGAGAAAATATTTGTTAGAGAGAGGAATACCTTTTCTGCAAAGATTATCGTTGGTAGAGATCTTGCCCTCCATAAATAACCAGAAAAAGTTGTTAATTTAAGGAATTAGGAGTTTGTTCTAGATACCTGCCCAATAGGGGGGAGAAGGACCTAGAGATGAACTTATAGGCATCAACAACTTTGAACTTCCTTGTAGCGTCCTAAAATTGCGACACTTGCAATTTCGACCACATTTTGGTCTTCACGATGGCGACGCAACACGGAACCTGAATGGAGACCCCGAAACTTGTCCATGACATCAAAAACTGCATTTTTCCAGCACCCTGCCTGATCCCTCCTTGCACCCTGCTGTCCCTGGAGGTGGGACCAGAGTGCCCAGCGCCCTGGTCCTTCAGGACTAGGGCACCCAGCGGCCTGGTCCCCCAGGACCATGGCGCCCAGCGCCTTGGTCCCTAGCCCTATTTTTGGGCCTGGTCTCCTATGGGGCTTTGGGTCTTTATGTTTGCAAATTGGAAAATACTCTTTCCTTGTCGGCCCAAGGTTGGAAAAATCAGTCTATCAACCCTAATTGACAAGTATATAAACTACATTTCCTCTCCCATTTTGGGAAGATGGAAAAAAGGTGGAAACAATACTCAAACATTCAAACATTCAAGCATTCAAGCATTCAAGCATTCCTTCAAGCAATTGATCATTCTAAGTCTCCATTCAAGGCTAGGTGTTGCATTCAAGACAAGGATTCAACCATTGAAGAGGAGATCACATACCACATACAACATACAACACACAACAACATCTACACCTTCGCATGTAAGAATACAAACATTCTTACAACAAGGTACTAGTACTTGTTTTACATTACAAACATTTACATTTACAGCATTTCTCATTTCTTGGTTAATTCCAAAACCGGGGTTTGACCTAAGGGCAAACCCCTAATCCCTAACCCCCCAATCGTCTTTGCTTTTCTATGTGTAGGTTGCAGGTACACGGCTGTAATTGAAGATCTGGAATCCTTGTGCAGAGACGAACAGATCCCCCTTCGTTTCGCGGATTTTTCGGAGGACCATGTGCACGTCGGGTGCCATCGTCCCGTCAACTTTCGCTCAAATTTGCAGGACAGCATCGTCTCGACATTTTACTACTAATTCCAGGTCCATAGCTTCATCCCATATTCCTATCTCTGTTTATAAGTGAATCTTTCTCACTTGTTATGCATTCCTAGCTTAATCCTTCTATCTACATTCTTTACAAAAGAGGGTAGCCTTGCTGTCACAACCCTTGAAACTCATTTAGAATCCAATCTTGCATTGTGTGGGATTGGATCTTGTGGGTTTCAACCCCTCTTTTGAATGTAAAGTCTCCCCTAAGTGAAAACCGTCAACCCTAGTGACCTCCTTTCTCTCTCCTTGGAGTGGTGGGGGGAACACTTAGGGTTCGATCGCGATTTTCCACTTTACATTTTGGTGAACCTGACGTGAACATACTTTCTGATTATTCATGGTTAGATCTGAAAATTGGATGCCTTGATTACATTTCCATGTTTGATCTTTTGTAAATTTTAGAGGTTAATTGCATAAAAACCCTAAATTTTCTTTTTGAGCCTGCGAAATGTTTAATTGTTAATGCTTGTTTCAGATCTACCCTTCTATTGCAAATTATTAATTCATATTTGTGCTTTAATTCTGAAAATTAAGTGGTTAAGTGTCAAAACCCTAATTTTTAAAACCCTCTTTGTTCAACCTTTGACTGATAATTTCACTGATCAAAACATCTCCAAATCAGCTGTAACTTTGGATTCCGCAATAAAATCATAATATCTTTCATCCCTGAAAATTTGGAAAAAAGTTGCGAGGACCGTGTGCACCCCGAGCGCCATCGTCCCCGACATTTTTTCTGAAATTTCAGGAGTTAGATCTTACTGTATTTTTCTGCTAAAATCCAGAATCTTGGCTGATTTTATCAATTCTAACACTTTCAAAATCAAAGTCAAAGTTGGTCTAGTGATTTCTTGGATTAAGGCTTCTAATCATTCAAAAATTGTTGAAATTGAAATTTTGTGTCAAAATTGTGTTTCTTACTGTCCTAAATCTAAAAAGTGTGTTGGCATTCATTCGAAATTTCAGTGCTTTATTCAAATTCTTGCAATTTGTGACTTTTGAAATTAAGTGTTTAATTGCAACAACTTTGATTTCCACTTTCAAAATTAAATTTTGTGTGAAATTGAGTCAACTTTTAAAATTCAAAACTTGCATTGCTTTTGGTATTCCCTCTAAAATCATAAAATTCAAAATTTCAGTTTCCCTCTCTTTTTCAAAATTCAAATTTTGCATTTTTCGACAATCTTGGTAGGGTTCAATTATGAGATTGCAACTTTAATTTGGCCTATCTACAGATCGTAAAATCACTCAATTTTTTCAGATTATCTTTAAAATCATCATAACTTTCATCCCTGCAAATTTCGGAAAAAGTTGCGAGGACCGTGTGCACCTCGAGCACCACAGTCCCTGACATTTTTTCCGAAATTTCGGGAGATTGTCGTGATTGCATTTAATAGCTTAAATCTAGAAGATTGGCTGATTTTACTGAAATTTGCTACCTCTAAATTCAAAATCTTCTCTCCCTCTCTAGTGCATGAGTTTTACAACAATAAGCCCTACTTACACTATCCCCGTTAGACGAAGCCTTAGAATTAAGTCTTTCCAAGGTTTAATTACTGAGGAGATGGAACCTAATTTGAATAGCCTTTTTAACGAGGACATGATTAATTCCTCTAATCCTCCTAATGATGAAGAAGCTCTCCATGAGGTTTCTGTAGAACAACTTTCGAAATTGGATAACCAATTTGATGATTTTCAGCAATGGATGTCTCAAGAGTATCCCGATAGTCAAGCTCTTTCATTAATTGAGGGTCTAAAACGTATGGTTCAAAGTGATAAGAATGGAATTGATATTTTGCGTGGTATTGCACACATTGTGGATTCGAATGTGATGCCTATGAAGAGTTGTGCTAAAACTTTAGGTTATACACAACCTCCCACTCAAGTTAATCATTCTATTCCTTTGATAACCTCTATTGCTAGTATACCTACCTTTACATCAAACATAATGACAACTTCTATACAAGACATTCTGCCTATGATCACCAGTCATGGGGGCAATCCTTCCTCTTCAATTAACCCTCTTCCTTCATTCAAACTGACTTCTTCATTCATTCCTTCAATGAGTGTCCCTATTACATCTCCACAAATGAACATGACGCAAGGGGGCAATTCATTCAACCATTCCATTCCTCCTTGTAGTGCTCCTCTTTTCCAATCATCTCCTATGACTAACTATCATAGTGTCCCGCCACCTTACTCTCAATCAATACCTTCTTTCAATAACATAATACCTCCATCACAATCTAACACGTCTAATATGAACTCTTCGACTGAAGCGACCATTAATAATCTTGCACAAACTGTCTCCTCTTTACAGCAACAAATTGTCTCTATGAATCAATCTAAGTTTAGTGTGCCCACATTTGATGTTGCGAGCCCACTTTCTCTTGACATTGTTCGAGCTATCCCCCCTAAGCATGTTGAAATCCTGCATTTGGAGCTTTATAATGGTAAAGGTGATCCTCTAACACATGTTAAGACTTTTCAAACAATATGTACCGATTTTGCTTATGACCAAAGGTTGCTTGCAAAACTGTTTACTAGGACATTAAGAGATAAAGCCCTACAATGGTATTGCTCGTTGCCTTCTTATTCTATTACTTCTTTCGAACAACTTGCAAATGCTTTTATTCAACAATTTCAAAATAATATAAGTCCTAAAGTTACTTTGATTGATTTAATGCATTGTAAACAAGGTGTTAAAGAAACAGTGACTGATTTCATTAGTAGATATAAGCATTTGTATGCTCAAATTTCTTTTCCAGTGCCTGACAATGATATTCAAAGAATCTTTATTTCTAATTTACAAAAAGATATTAGAGAAAAACTTCTATTTTCTGAGTTTACTTCTTTTCAACAGTTGTGTGCAAATCTTCACAATTATCAACTGACTGTGAGTCAAATGGAACAAGCAAATCCTATGGCTCCAAGTGATAAGGGTGATAGTAGTCAACAACCATTTGGAAAGTTTAAACCGAACAGAGAGTCCATTAAGTTCAATGAAAACATCATCAACAACAATGTCAATGCAGCATCAAGTGTACCTCCTATTTCTAAGTTTTTCAAGAAAGAAAGAAAGTTTACTCCTTTGAATGAATCATTGCATAGTATTATGAATAAGTTATTGGAACAAAATGTGCTTACTCTCCCTCCTATAAAGCAAATAGATCCTGCAAAGATTAATTCACCCTATTTTGATAACAAATCTTTTTGTCAATTTCATCGTCAACCTGGGCATGATACTGAAAAATGTTTTGCTTTAAAGGGTAAAATTCAAGATTTGATTGATAATAATACTATCTCTATTTCAGGAGTGAATGATAAAGGAAATACATCTGTAGCTCCTCCTAACCAAAATCTTAAGATTTTTACTGATCCATTACCTTCTCATACCTCTAATGCAATTGAGACTAATGATTCCTCTTTCTCATTTGATGGTCTTGTGTCTATGACTCCGAATGTGATTAACTTTGTAGAGCAGCAAGAAAACCCTAAAGAACCTTCCATCACATTTGATTCTAATGAAACGATCAGAGCACCTGATGGTCCTTTATATATAGTTGCAAAAGTCAAGAATACACCTTGTCGTGGAGTGCTTATTGATTCTTCTTGCATGGTTAATGTTATTACTGAAGAATTTCTCTTTACTTTGCAATTGAATCAAGTGATTTATGACAAAACAGATGTGATTGTGAAATTATTTGATGCATTTTCTTCTCCTGCAATTGGTTCTATTACATTACCTATTGAGGTCCATAACAAATCCCTTGATGTGAACTTTGCTATTATTCCTTCATCCGAACAATTTCGTGTGAAGCTAGGCTATCCTTGGCTATCTTCCATGAAAGCTATTGCTTCTCCTATTCACAAGTGTTTGAAATTTCCCCATAATGGTGAAGTTGTTACTGTCAATCATAGTCTCTTTAAACCAGCTGAAAGAACTTCTAGCGTTCCTATTGATTATTTTTGGCCTAAACAATTCCAATCTATTCCTCCGCGAAGTGATCATCTTTTCAAATCTTATCAAAAGTGGAAAAAAGATATGATCCTATCTCTAAGTGAACCTAGAACACCTAAACTTGATATTCCTATCATTCTTGAGAAGGAAGTTCTTCCTTTGAAAGATAAAACTAATGTCTTTCCTCAAGAAGATTCCCAACCCATTCCTATGGATGTGATTATTTCTATATCTAAAAGAAGACCTATACCTCCTCGTCATGATGGACTTGGTCTCCTTCCTAAACCAAATATTCCTCCTTTATACGGAGTAGTTACTCCTCCTTCCTCTTATGGAGAGAAGAGACCTTCCTCTTCTCCTATTATCCAGCCTAAGAGACCACAACCCAAACACCCAAGTGATAAGGATGAGAACATTCCTCCTCCTCAATCTTCTCCACTTCCTACTAAGACTAGACGAAATCGTTCTGCATGTGAATGTCGATGAAAGCGTTGTCTTAGAGTTCAGGAAGCTGCTTCTCAAACTTTACAATCTCCAAAAACACCTTCAACAAGCATTATTCCATTTTCTCCAAAATCTCCTAAACATAAGATGCATGATGGTTTTGATCCTGTGCGAGTTAAAGATCCTATTTTTATAAATCTTGATGATGATATAGATGAAAATGTTATTCATGATGAAAATGTTACTCCTCTTCATGTTGATAGTGAATATGAATTTGTTGATATTGATAACCATTTATCTAACGAATTTTCTAAAGCACTTATCCTAGCTCCTAGACAAGAACAACGTGGCTTGGAACATGAACATAGCCCTTGTTTGGATCTTGTGATAGCTCCATCTGCTATGTTAGATGTTCCTCCTCTAGCGTGTTTCCTGCCTTCCCGAAATATTGATCAGCAAGATCGGGGGGTAGATGACGTGCTAGACTAGTTTCATTAGCATAGAAGACTCTCTCCTCCTCTCTTTTGTTACTTCTTCTATGTGTTATTATCATTCTTCTATTTGTTGTCCTTAGTGTTGTCTACTGGAGGACGATACAAAGCATTGAGATTTCTTTTGGTCTCTCTCATGTTGACTCAAAAGACACATGTGTTCCCTTCTTCTAGGTGACCTTCCTTGATTGGGGAATGAAGAACAATTATGCATACATACATATGATATACATGAATAATCATACAGCATACTGACCCCGAGGAAAGCGAGGTCACCTTGTGCTTTGTGTTTTGTGTCTATTATCCTTGGGTTTATCTCACACTTGGGGGCTAAATCTTTGTGATAACGTGCTCCTTTCCCTTCTCATTTCCTATATGTATCACTACCTTAAAGCAATCACCCCCGTTGAGGCGTGTGCGATCGCTTTAATGTAGGGGGGCATACACCCCGTCTATCCCTTCAGGATACTTGAAAATTTCTTGGCGAACTTAGCTTTGCCTTGAAAATTTTGGGTATTTCTCTTGCATGACTCATAGTGAGGGAACCTTACTACTGACAGTCATGGTTCTCCCTCGTGATCTTCCCTTTTACTTTGTCAATCGAAGTCATAAGATCCTTAGTCCACTAGGGGCTTGGTGTATCTTGCCTCCTTGATGTGGTGAAAGTCTTTCAATGTTGTTTCCTTGTACTTTACCAAAAGTATGAGCGTACGCTTATACTCCCGCTAAAGTGGGGGCTAAATGTAGCGTCCTAAAATTGCGACATTTGCAATTTCGACTACATTTGGGTCTTCACGATGGCGACGCAACACTGAACCTGAATGGAGACCCCGAAACTTGTCCATGACATCAAAAACTGCATTTTTCCAGCACCCTGCCTGATCCCTCCTTGCACCCTGCTGTCCCGGGAGGTGGGACCAGTGCGCCCAGCACCCTAGTCCTTCAGGACTAGGGCACCCACTGCCTTGGTCCCCCAAGACCATGGCGCCCAGCGCCCTGGTCCTTGGCCCTATTTTTGGGCCCGGTCTCCTATGGGGCTTCGGGTCTTTATGTTTGCAAATTGGAAAATACTCTTTCCTTGTCGGCCCAAGGTCGGAAAAATCAGTCTATCAACCCTAATTGACAAGTATATAAACTACATTTCCTCTCCCATTTTGGGAAGATGGAAAAAAGGTGGAAACGATACTCAAACATTCAAACATTCAAGCATTCAAGCATTCAAGCATTCCTTCAAGCAATTGATCATTCTAAGTCTCCATTCAAGGCTAAGTGTTGCATTCAAGACAAGGATTCAACCATTGAAGAGGAGATCACATACCACATACAACATACAACACACAACAACATCTACACCTTCGCATGTAAGAATACAAACATTCTTACAACAAGGTACTAGTACTTGTTTTACATTACAAACATTTACATTTACAGCATTTCTCATTTCTTGGTTAATTCCAAAACCGGGGTTTGACCTAAGGGCAAACCCCTAATCCCTAACCCCCCAATCGTCTTTTCTTTTCTGTGTGTAGGTTGTAGGTACATGGCTGTAATTGAAGATCTGGAATCCTTGTGCAGAGACGAACAGATCCCCCTTCGTTTCGTGGATTTTTCGGAGGACCGTGTGCATGCTGGGCACCATCGTCCCGTCAACTTTTGCTCAAATTTGTAGGACAGCGTCGTCTCGACATTTTACTGCTAATTCTAGGTCCACAGCTTCATCCTATATCCCTATCTCTGTTTATAAGTGAATCTTTCTCACTTTTCATGCATTCCTAGCTTAATTCTTCTATCTGCATTCTTTACAAAAGAGGGTAGCCTTGCTATCTTAACCCTTGAAACTCATTTAGAATCCAATCTTGCATTGCGTGGGATTGGATCTTGTGGGTTTCAACCCCTCTTTTGAATGTAAAGTCTCCCCTAAGTGAAAATATTCAATCAAGTACTACATTGATGATAGGGAAGAAATATGCATTAAGTCTAAGAATCATATAACTAATGTGATTTAATTTTGAACTTAAACACAACATGATACGATTCTACTTAACACATAAAGACACTGTATAATATGCTAGCATAATGGAAATGTAAATCTTTTACAATTTACATAAATGAATTCAAGACAAACTATAAAGTAAAGAGACATGCTTGTCAAGAAAGAAGCAATATAGATTAAACACCATAACATTTAATTCTATTTTTCTCTAATTAGGAGATACTAACATATTACCCAATGTTGAAGAACTGAAAAGAAGAAAAATAAGGAATGAAGAATTAAGCATAATATCTACGCAAGTGCATAGCATTGATAGGTTCTTTAAGAGGCGTACCGTCTACATCCGCTATTTTGTAAGCACCTGATCCATAATCCTCAATAACGATATATGGTCCAAGCCAATTAGGACTAAATTTTCCCTTTTCTGCAGGTAAGGCATTCACATTGCACTAATTCTCATAGAGGACTAAGTCACCTACTGAGAAGGAACGTTGAATAACCTTATCATTATAGCTTCGTTGTAGAGTTTTGTGATATGCTTGAATATGCTCAAGAGCGTTTATACGCTATTCATCAAGCATCTCAAGCTGTTGAAGTCATTGTTCTCTATAAGAGTCATCATCTACTATACCTTTGAGAGAAACCCTAAGTGATGGAATCTCTAACTCTAAAGGCATAATAGCGTCAGCACCATAAACAAGATTATAAGGAGTAGTTCCTGTAGCAATTCGTACACTCGTTCGGTAGGCCCAAAGAGCATAGATTAGCTGATTACTCCAATCCTTACCATGCTTATTCATGGTTTTGCGAAGAATTTGTTCAATTATTTTATTGGATGATTCGGCTTGACCATTTGATTGAGGATAGTATGGTGTAGAAAATTGATGTTTGATATGATACTTCTCGAGGAATTTCTTCACGTCCTTGTTCTTAAATGATGTCCCATTATCTAAGATTATAGTGGAAGGTATCCCGAATCGAGAAATGATGTTTTCTAAAAGAAATTGACAAATCACTTCAGCAGTGGTAGAGCGAAGGGGAATAGCTTCTACCCACTTCATAAAGTAATCTGTTGCGGTTATAATGAAGGTGTGACCTTGAGATGAAGGAGGAGAGATTTTACCAATAAGATCCAAACCCCATGCGGAGAAAGGCCAAGAAGCTACTTGAGAATGAAGTTCTTGGGCAGGAGCATGAATCAGATTATTGTGTTGTTTGCATTGATGACATTTCTTAACAAATGAAAAAGAATCCTTCTGCATAGTTTGCCAATAGTATCCCATGCGAAGCAATCTTTGAACCAAGGATTTGCCTCCAAAATGCCCCCCACAGGCACCTGAATGTGCCACTTCAAGAGAAACGGGGATTTCAGATATGATGATTTTAGAGAGAATCTCGAAGTTACAGGTGATTTCGAGATGTTTTGACCCCCGAAACCAAGCCCCCAAGTTCAAAATAGGACTTAATTAGGGTTTTTGATTGCATGATGTATTGGAGGAATAAAATGAAAAGGGCACGCTTTAACGAAAGGGCCCAACTTTATGATGTAGAAGATGATGAAATAGGACCTTAGACCTAATTAATTTGATTAATTAAGTGCTAAAGGAGCAATGCAATGCAAAATGTAAAATGCACTAAGGCGGGTGCTAAACTAGGTGTGAAATTGTACCACCCTAGCAAGTGCATACAATTTATGACGCTACATTTATCCCCCACTTTAGCGGTCATATGAGTACTATGTGCATATGCCAGCTAAAGTACAAAAAAGTAAACATCATTTGAAAAAGGATATATCCATAAGTTGTCGAACGAAGCCCCCAATGGTATCTGCAGTACACAGTTAGGAACCACACCCTACAAAACACATGTTAGATCACAAAATCACCTAATGCTTACTAAGGAAAGTGATGAAATTTGTGAGTAGCTATATGCCCCCCCTGTTTCGACTTGCTTATTAGGGAGGTGAAATAGGGTAGCATGTTTACTTGCGACAAATTATGTAAGAGAGTATTGATGAGGGACGTTCACTAAATAGGCTTCATCAAAGCACTTTTTGGAACATCTCGAGAGTAGGGGAATGAAAATACGATTCCGACGCAACAAACGGCTCGAAAATCGCATCTCCCAAACCCAAGTTATGATAAAATGAATGATAGAGGAAAATTAGGGTTTCAAAAGTAAAGATAAAGAAATGAAAGTATATACTTTGAAAGTGACATTTGCATTTGTCACTTTGTTGATTTCGGAATACTGTTCATTGCAGCGGAGCCCACATAGCCATCATCATGCCTTCATGACAACCGGAGCATCCCACGAGGATTGAGATCCTGTGCCAGGCCATGATTGACGACGAGCCACTGGACGAGGTGAGTTGACTGAATGTTTGACTTTTGATTTTCTACATTTGACTTTTCTGTGATCGTTTGCGGGCCCTGAATTCTGACCCAGGCCCCACCCAGGGCACCATGGTCCCTGTGGGGCACCCTGGTCCCCTCAGGGTGCCATGGTCCCTGACAGGGTGCCATGGTCCCCTCAGGGCGCCATGGTCCCTCACAGGGCGCCATGGTCCCAATCAGAGCGCCATGGTCCCTGACAGGGCGCCAAGGTCCCAATCAGGGCGCCATGGTCCCAATCAGGGCTTGGCGAGGGATTTTAGGGTTGGCATATGATGTTCGACAGTTTGCATGAGCGATTTTGATGATCGAGTATTGATTACAGTTATGTTTTTGTGTTGCAGGGTCTCCCATACATGAGAGAGCATACGGTGGGACATATTCTTCGCAGTTTGCGAGATCAGATTCTATGGCTGACTTAGGCAGAGAGAGACACATTGTCGATCGTGGGATTATGGTATGTGATCCTCATGCCAGCCATTCGGTTCCATCCTGTGATGCTGATGGCATTGATGGAGCGATGGGATCCTGACACATGCACATTTCATCTTCCAGTAGGGGAGCTGACGGTTACACTTGAGGATGTGTACCGCATACTTCGTCTTCCTATCAGAGGAGAAATTGTTACATATGCGACCGATCGGTCAGCGGAGGATCATCAGAGAGAGCAGGTATATTGCATAGGGAGAGTCATGCCGAGTGAGACGAGAGGTCGCATCATGGTTAGCTGGCTCTTACATCCTACAGGGGAGGTACCCCTTCTGAGATGCCTTATGATCGCCATCATAGCACTAGCCATCTACCCTAATGGGCGAGGTACACACATGCATGGGGGTCTCACATGGTGCATCAGAGCTATGGAGAGACACAGGAGAGTGTATGCTTGGGGTCGGAGTATGCTTGCACATCTCTATCACGACCTTGAGGAGTATGTATTTGGACAGGGTTTCAGTTTGATGACATGCACACTTCTGCAGGTGTGGATTTTAGAGCACTTCACATGCACCAGGCTTGTCGGCTTTCCGCTAAGTATGGCTAGCGAGCGACCTAGGGTGTTTGCCTATCCACTTACCAACGAGTGGATATTTGGAGATCTGTTATATTGGAGAGTGATTTTTAATAGATTGATAGCCGAGGTGACAGTGTGGAGACCCTACCTGTGGATGCACAGATGGGATGGGATGGAGAGACAGTTAGCATGCTTACAGAGGAACTGCCTACTGCGGGGACAATATTCACACATCATAGTCCCATTCTACTTCGACCGAGTATGGAGGCAGTTTGGGCTAGAGCAGTGTGTTCTAGCCGATGTGCCCATCTATACTCGACACTCACGAGTCCTTCCCAAACCTAGAGCAGTAGCGAGACCGACGATAGATGACATCGAGACTACAGATATAGAGGGATCTGATCAGGATGTAGTCACTGATTACTCTGTAGAGCCTGGAGCACAATGCAGGCATGTCTCATGGTTTATGAGATCATATCCAGGTCCTATCTTTCCACCAGATCACCCAACAGGCCATCCAGGCCCATGGAGACATGGAGACCGAGATGAGGACCAGGGATCCAGGTCAGAGGAGCCAGAGGAGGGAGAGGGTCATGAGGAGGCAGGAGATCCTGATCCACCTACAGGTGATCAGCCCAATGCCGAGGAGGAGGAGGAGGACACAAATAGAGATGAGGAGAATGAGGATGCAGGTGAGGATGCGGACAAGGAGGAGGACGAGGATGAGGATGACGACGAGGAGGAGGAGGATAGAGATGATGAGGAGGATTCGGATGCAGCTCCCCACCATTCAGGAAACGATACCATAGCTCTGGATCCTCCTCTTATTCCCCAACAGGGGGAACATGAGGCGATACGAAGACCTGTTCCTAGTACCATCTAGCCTACACCCATCGTGCACAGAGTATTCAAGCGAGGGGAGCCTAGTAGTTCCCAGTCACAGATGCTACCATATCATGATCCCTACTGGCATGAGGGAGATCCAGGTATAGTAGGTTTTGATTGATTAATGTTTTGATGATATAGAATGGTACTAATACAAGAATCTGTTCTACTGCCATAGCTAATGTGCAGGAGTGGCGTTCCCTGATTCAGCAGGCAGTGACAGACATTTCCACGATAGCACAGATCCCCAGTTCCTCACAGATTGCTTATAGGCCTCAAGGGAACGCGGGTCGGCATGAGGACTTGTTTTCCCCATTCCGAGTACAGGTAGACATATGGAGGGAGAGAGAGAGAGAGTCCTATCAGAGGATCTTCAGCGGGCGCAACGAGATCTAGCAGCAGCTCAGGCCGAGGCTACCTCCTATCGTGCGATCCTTATGGATAGGGATCGTAGGAGTTCCTCTCGGAGTCACTCATGGACTGTATCGTGCTACACACCCATGGGTCCACCTTCATGGCCAGATCAGGAGGGAGCGTCCAGTCGACACTCTCCAGCCACTAGTCCTAGGGATAGGAGATGATTTTATGATGTAGGAGAGGTCACATTTTGGATGTATAGTGACCTACATTTGTATACGATCCACATATATATATGTATATATACATGCTTCTCTTTTGTCTCAAATGTGTTATCTTTAATGCTTAAAACAATGTATATTTTTCTTTGATTAAATCTAATACATTTGGTAAATGTACATGTATGTTCAGGATTTAATTTCCATGTGATTGATTTCTCAATGCTCCATGATTAAATTGATACATGTGTGACTTAATTAAATATTTAATCAAGTACTACATTGATGATAAGGAAGAAATATGCATTAAGTCTAAGAATCATATAACTAATGTGATTTAATTTTGAACTTAAACACAACATGATACGATTCTACTTAACACATAAAGACACTGTATAATATGCTAGCATAATGGAAATGTAAATCTTTTACAATTTACATAAATGAATTCAAGACAAACTATAAAGAAAGAAGACACGCTTATCAAGAACGAAGCAATATAGATTAAACACCATAACATTTAATTCTATTTTGCTCTAATTAGGAGCTACTAACATATTACCCAATGTTGAAGAACTGAAAAGAAGAAAAATAAGGAATGAAGAATTAAGCATAATATCTATGCAAGTGCATAGCATTGATAGGTTCTTTAAGAGGCGTACCATCTACATCTGCTATTTTGTAAGCACCTGATCCATAATCCTCAATAACGATATATGGTCCAAGCCAATTAGGACTAAATTTTCCCTTTTCCACAGATAAGGCATTCACATTGCGCTAATTCTCATAAAGGACTAAGTCACCTACTGAGAAGGAACGTTGAATAACCTTATCATTATAGCTTCGTTGTAGAGTTTTATGATACGCTTGAATATGCTCAAGAGCGTTTATACGCTGTTCATCAAGCATCTCAAGCTGTTGAAGTCATTGTTCTCTATAAGAGTCATCATCTACTATACCTTTGAGAGAAACCCTAAGTGATGGAATCTCTAACTCTAAGGGCATAATAGCGTCAGCACCATAAACAAGATTATAAGGAGTATTTCCTGTAGCAATTCATACACTCATTCGGTAGGCCCAAAGAGCATATATTAGCTAGTTACTCCAATCCTTACCATGCTTATTCACGATTTTGCGAAGAATTTGTTCAATTATTTTATTGGATGATTCGGCTTGACCATTTGATTGAGGATAGTATGGTGTAGAAAATCGATGTTTGATATGATACTTCTCAAGGAATTTCTTCACGTCCTTGTTCTTAAATGATGTCCCATTATCTAAGATTATAGTGGAAGGTATCCCAAATCGAGAAATGATGTTTTCTAGAAGAAATTGACAAATCACTTTAGCAATGGTAGAGCAAAGGGGAATAGCTTCTACCCACTTCGTAGAGTAATCTGTTGTGGTTATAATGAAGGTGTGTCCTTGAGATGAAGGAGGAGAGATTTTACCAATAAGATCCAACCCCATGCAGAGAAAGGCCAAGAAGCTACTTGAGAATGAAGTTCTTGGGCAGGAGCATGAATCAGATTATTATGTTGTTGACATTGATGACATTTCTTAACAAATGAAAAAGAATCCTTCTGCATAGTTTGCCAATAGTATCCCATGCGAAGCAATCTGTGAACCAAGGATTTGCCCCCAAAATGCCCCCCCCAGGCACCTGAATGTGCCTCTTCAAGAGCAACGGGGATTTCCGATTTGTTAAGACAGCGAAGGAGAAGACCATCATAACCCCTTCGGTAAAGGACATTAGAGAAAATGATATACCTAACAGAAAGATTGCGGATTATAGCCCTAGTGTTTCTATTAGCGGAATCAGGAAAGGTACCATCGGTCAAATATCTTACGATATGCGAATACCATTCGTCTGAATCTACAAAGTCACAACATGTTACCAAGCTAGAATCGTCTACAATAGCTGGAGAAATAAGGTTGTGAATAACAAATTTAAGATCAACCACAGGGTCCTCTAAAGATACAAGAGAAGCCACAAATGCCATTGCGTCCGCATGTCGATTATCTTTTCGAGGAACAGGTTCCATGGTATAAGAATCGAATTTTTGTAATAAAGAGATGGCAAGGTCTTTATATTGTGATAATTTGTCTTGTTTTGCTTGATATATTCCTGTTACTTGTCTTATAATCAATTACGAATCTCCATAGATATGTATGTGTGTTATATTCAGAGCTAAGGCTACTTTTATTCCCGCTATAAGAGCCTCATACTCAGCAATGTTATTGGTACACAGGAAATTTAGACAATAGGATAAGGGAATGGATTTCTTTGTAGGAGAAATCAAAACAACACCTGCCCCCGATCCCGTACGACACTTAGAGCCATCAAAGTATAACTCCCACGTTTCATCTTTCTCTATAGAAAGAATGAAGTCATCGGGAAAAGACTCAAGGTTAGGGAAGGAGAAAGGTGAAGGGGCCTCAACTAAGTGATCGGTCAACGCTTGTCCTTTAATTGCTCTTTGTGAAACAAATTTAAGGTCAAATTCAGTTAACATCATAACCCACTTAGCTAGGCGTCCTGATAAATTAGTTTTAGAGAAAAGATGCTTCAAAGGATCAAACTTTATCATGACGTGGACTTCTGAATTTAAAAGATAATGTCTCAATTTCTGAGTCGCAAACACCAAGGCCAAGCATTGTCTTTCTATCGCAGAATATCAGGTCTCATAATCGAGTAAGGTACGACTTATGTAATAAACCGGACATTCCTTACCATCTTTATCATGTTGTGCCAACAATGCTGCGAGAGCATGAGAAGAAGCAGCTGTATACAAAAGGAAGGATTTAGAAGGTTCGGCCGGCTGAAGAATGGGAGGACTAGCCAAATACACTTTTAAATCTTCAAATGCTTGCTGACAATCTTCATTCCATTGAAAAGTGATATCCTTTTTAAGAAGTTGAGTAAAAGGAAAGGTACGATCCGCAAGTTGAGACACGAACCTACGAATAGCTTGAATCTTTCCTTGTAAGCTTTTAAGTTGAGACACATTTCTAGGAGGTGGCATGTTGACAATAGCATCTATTTTCTTAGTGTCCACCTCAATCCCACGGTGCGAAACTATGAACCCTAATAGTTTTCCACTATCCACACCAAAAACACATTTTCAAGGATTCAAGCGCATGTGATATTTATGAATTCTTTCAAAGATTTGATGAAGGATTTTAATATGATCCATGCGAAGAAAGGATTTGGCTAAAATATCATCAACATAATCCTCTAAAATCTTATGCATATAATCATGAAAGATAAGGGTCATCGCTCGTTGATAAGTTGCACCGGCATTTTTAAGTCCAAAAGGCATCATTATCCAACAAAACGTACCCCAAGGAGTGGTGAAAGCGGTTTTGAATTGATCTTGAGGGTTAATGAAAATTTGATTGTATCCTGAAAAACCATCCATGAAGGATAACAAGGCATGTCCTGCCGTAGAATCCACTATCATGTCAATGTTTGGAAGAGGGAAATCATCTTTCAAGGAAGCCTTATTTAGATCCCGAAAGTTGGTACACATTCTTATCTTATTATCTGGTTTAGCCAGAGCGACAATATTTGAAATCCACAGGGAATAGTCGATAGGGCAGATAAATCCAGCTTCTAATAACTTTTCAATCTCAGCCTTAACAAGCAAAGCCACTTTAGGATTCATTTTTTGAATCTTTTGTTTCACGGGCTTAGCATCGGGAACTAAGACAATATTATGAGTAACAATCTTAGGATCTATACCATCCATGTCAAAGTATGTCCAAGCAAAGATTTCGGGGAACTCATGCAATAAATCGTCATATTGTTTTTGTTCCTCTTCATCCAAACATTTTCCAATTTTAATAACTTTCTCTTTATTGCAAGGATCCATCTTAACATCAGTGGTGTCACTTATGAGAAGATTACTTTATTGAGGAGTATCCTTTAACTGAGGGAATTCTTTCACAATCTCATCATTATCAATCTCTTTTCCAAAATAGGCTTCAGTGTTCAAACAATAAGGGAGTCCCCTATTGTGATGATAACGAGGAAGAGTGTCATAGGCTCCCAAGAACTCAGCTAAAGCATCATCAGTAGGGAAGACATCCAAAGCACAGTCACTCGAAGGATCCCCATCAATATACTCAGGGTGTTGCATTAATAGAGATGTAGAAATAGAATTAACACTAATGCATGGTCTTTTAGAAGCTTTAGTGCGTTTGCAGGGATTATAGCCAAGTCCAAAGGCATAATTGTGAAAATTAGTCTCTAGAGGAACTTTTATCCCTTGTTCATGAGCACCACAACCTTTTCCATGATACACATGCTTAGCAAAAATACGAAAACCACGACCATAATGATCAACCATTTCAGAAAGAGGAGGTGGCTTTTCATAAGACAAAGGATCAAACTCTTCATAATTAGAGGTGTGAGGAGAAGAAGTTTGAGAAGCGGCCACAAAATTATTACTCATAGGTTCAGGTAAGATTGATTGATTTTTAGCTTCTTCCTTCTTTTCAACTTTAAGCTCTCTAGAAGGAACCTTATATTCACCTAAAAAAGTGGGATTAAAATCAAGAGATCCCCAATCGTCTTCTTCGAGGATCTTCTCAGGATCAAAATCCTTCTTATGTGTAGTTTCAAGTCGAGAAGAATCTTCTTCGGGAGTTCCAGACTCATCCAAAGAATTTTGATCATCGGAGAGTGAGGATTTATCAATAGGTATCTTGTTTAGAGAGTCATCACTAGACGAGGATGGCTTAGAAGATACCCCTTTGGAAGTAGATGTTTGTAGACAAGCTTGAAAATTAGTATCACCTATCAAAGTATATGTCTTATTGTTATAGATGAATTTAACTTGTCTATGCAATGTAGAGGGGACAGCTTGCATGCTGTGAATCCAAGGCCTCCCTAATAACAAGTTATATGTTAAATTTCCCGACATAACATGGATAGGAGTAGGCAGAGTAAAAGGTCCTACTGTGAGGGGTAAGGTGATGATACCTAATGAAGTCTTAGCCACATTGTCAAAGCCTCGAATGGGACGAGAGTCAGGCTCAATAAGAGATGTATCCACATTCATTTTATGCAATAGATTAATGTTGCACACATTAAGGCCAGAGCCATTATCTACTAGTGTTCGTCTTATAGCAGTGTCTTTCATGATAACCACAATCATCAAGGGATCATATTGTTGTTGAATTTCACTAGTAGGCAACTCATCTTGGGTAAATACAATTTGAGCTTTAGGATTCATCACAGAGTTAACCAAAGATGCTATATTACTAGATGTATTCGGTGGAGGAACATTCAAATCTTTCAAGGCATCTTGTAACATTCCATGATGAGCAGAAGAAGTTTGAATCAAATCCCAAAGGGATATCTTAGAAGGGGTAGCTTTAAGTTGTTCTATGAGATCATATTCCTTACCCATAATTTGTGAAATACGAGGAGCTTGTGGAAGAATTGGTTGAGGATTAGGAAGAGAAACTGGAATAACAGGAGGGGGATTAGGTTGCCTATTATTTCTGGTGTGATAAGTATGGGTAACCGCATGATAACTCTCTCTAGTTATTTGCTTGGCATAACTATAAGGACTTAAAGGTTTTCTTCCTTGCACGGTGATGATTGGTTTATTCGGAGTATGAAAGGAATCGTGATCATACCCTCCTTGGACAGTAAGGAGAGGTGATTTAGGAACTTGAAAGGTGGGAGAAGGATAAACACCTTGGACTTCAAAAAGAGGCTTGTTATGTTCATTCAAGTTTATCATGTTAACCAATTTAGAAGTCTTGTTCTTGTTTAAAGATTTCGATAAAGCCCCAAAGTCATCAAGAGCATCATCCAACAAAGCATGGTCATATCGATTAAAAGGTTTATCTTTTGATTCAAAAGGAGACATCTCCTCATAGAGGGGATTATTGAAAACAACCATGTTACTAGATTCAGGGGAAGAGTTGATAGGAATGTATCCTTGAGAGGAATCATTCGACTTATCTTTCTCATCACACCTAAATGGCATAGTAACAAGGTTTATGAGTTTTTGGTAAAATGAAGGTTTGGCATCTTTAGGGTTCAAAAAATCATCTAAAGCCTCATCTAATTCATCTTGGCTATACTCATAATAATCATCAAAAGCATGAACATTTTGCAAATAAAAATCTGACATTTTGAAATAAAGGTTGCATAAAACTGAAACACACAATGCAAAGAAACACACTTTTTTTTTTCTTTTTTTAATGAAAACACACTAAATCTAGATCTAGATCTAACAAATGCAATGCAAGAGGAAGCAATGATAGATTCACGTCAGGTTCACCAAAATGTGTAGGGGAAAATGCGAGACTAGGTTAACATGCCCTAATCCTACCTTTTGACACACATTACGGAATACGAAAGAGCCTAGAGATATCACACAATTGGCTACTTCTTTTTGTGAAAGAGAGAGCCACGGGATATCTATTAGGATTTCTATTCCTTCGTTGAAGTTGAAAGATAAAATGATGCAAGTTCAAGTCCTAATCCCAAAATGCAAGTATGAACTAATAACAAGATTGCAGAATTGAGATTAAACAATGAACAGCTGTAAATACAAGGATGAAATAAGAATGCAGATGTGTACCCGGAGTCAAAATCGGACTGAAAATGTTCAGGACGGGGGCACGGGCACCACTGTCCTGATTCTGTCTTGAAAACTGCACCGGAAACTACTGTTTTGCACTCTGGAACACTGTCGAAAACTGTCGGAAATGTTGTCTGTCCGGAGGACCAGGGTGCCCAACGCCTCTGTCCCAGGGACCAGGGCGCCCAGTGCCCCTGTCCTGGTAGGACCAGGGCACCCAGCACCCCTGTCCCAGTCTTTTTCTCTGCAATTGGATGTGGAGTGCTGTCTCGACCTGCTCTTCCTGGATTTGTATCCTGCGGCGTCATCCGAGTCCCGAAACCTGCACTTATATCTGAAAAGGGTGTGTGGGCGGCTATATAGGGTTTTGCCTTAGTCAAACCCCCACTTCAGTGATTTCCACCTCCACGAATAGCCAAGTTGTTTTGTAAAATGTATTGTGTGTGCAGACCTAGTGTGTGTGCAAGGTCCTAAAATGCAAGAAAGCAAACTAGAGCAACCTAGAAAGTAAACCCTAATTGCTTGTAAATGATAATGTAAATGCTCTAAATCAAGATGCAAAGTGATCTAAAGCATGAATAAAGGATATATTGAAGCTTATACAAAGACATGAAAACAATATGAAATCATACCCAACCCTCAAGGGAGGAGTACAAGCCAATCTTCAGTCGGTAATCTCCTATTGTTCTTCAATGTCTTCCAAGCCCTAAATGGATGAATGAAATTGATAAATGCTTGATAGAGGGATATTGAATTTTGTTGAAGTCTTCCAAGATCTGCTCTTTCACTGCATATGAGGTTCCTGAAAACAACTTATGGATATATCCTTTTTCAAATGATGTTTACTTTTCTGTACTTTAGCTTGCATATGCACGTAGTACTCATATGACCGCTAAAGTGGGGGCTAAATGTAGCATCGTAAATTGTATGCACTTGCTAGGGTGGTATAATTTCACACCTAGTTTAGCACCCGCCTTAGTGCATTTTACATTTTTCATTGCATTTCTCCTTTAGCACTTAATTAATCAAATTAATTAGGTCTAAGGTCCTATTTCATCATCCTCTACATCATAAAGTTGGGCCCTTTCGTTAAAGCGTGCCCTTTTCATCTTATTCCTCCAATACATCACTCAATCAAAAACCCTAATTAAGTCCTATTTTGAACTTGGGGGCTTGGTTTCGGGGGTAAAAACATCTCGAAATCACCTGTAACTTCGGGATTCTCTCTAAAATCATCATATCCGACGGCCCTGAAAATTTGGTGAAAAGTTGTCAGGACCGTGGCGCCCGGAGTGCACATGGTCCCGGACATTTTTCCCGAAATTTTAGGAGCACAATCCAATCATAAAATAAAGCTTAACCCCAAGAAATTGGCGGGATATTCAATCTCTAGGTCGGCCAAAAGACGAAATTATGACCTAGGGTTTCCTACATAAGAGCTCTCTTTCTTCATTTGAAAGGATCCGATTTTTGTTTTCAGGAACCTCATATGCAGCGAAAGAGCAGATCTTGGAAGACTTCAACAACATTCAACATCCCTCTATCAAGCATTTATCAATTTCATTCATCCATTTAGGGCTTGGAAGACATTGAAGAACAATAGGAGATTACCGACTGAAGATTGGCTTGTACTCCTCCCTTGAGGGTTGGGTATGATTTCATATTGTTTTCATGTCTTTGCATAAGCTTCAATATATCCTTTATTCATGCTTTAGATCACTTTGCATCTTGATTTAGAGCATTTACATTATCATTTACAAGCAATTAGGGTTTACTTTCTAGGTTGCTCTAGTTTGCTTTCTTGCATTTTAGGACCTTGCACACACACTAGGTCTGCACACACAATCCATTTTACAAAACAACTTGGCTATTCGTGGAGGTGGAAATCACCGAAGTGGGGGTTTGACTAAGGCAAAACCCTATATAGCCGCCCACACACCCTTTTCAGATATAAGTGTAGGTTTTGAGACTCGGACGACGTCGTAGGATACAGATCCAGGAAGAGCAGGTCGAGACAGCACTCCACATCCAATTGCAGAGCAAAAGACCGGGACAGGGGCGCTGGGTGCCCTGGTCCTGCCAGGACAGGGGCGCTAGGCGCCCTGGTCCCTGGGACAGAGGCGCTGGGCGCCCTGGTCCTCCGGATAGATAGCATTTCCGACAGTTTCCGACAGTGTTCCAGAGTGCAAAACAACAGTTTCCGATGCAGTTTTCAGGACAGAATCAGGACAGTGGCGCCCGCGCCCCCGTCCCGAACATTTTCAGTCCGATTTTGACTATGGGTACACATCTGCATTCTTATTTCATCCTTGTATTTACAGTTGTTCATTGTTTAATCTCAATTCTACAATCTTGTTATTAGTTGATACTTGCATTTTGGGATTAGGACTTGAACTTGCATCATTTTATCTTTCAATTTCAACGAAGGAATAGAAATCCTAATAGATATCCCGTGGCTCTCTCTTTCACAAAAAGTAGCCAATTGTGTGATATCTCTAGGCTCTTTCGTATTCCGTAATGTGTGTCAAAAGGTAGGATTAGGGCATGTTAACCTAGTCTTGCTTTTTCCCCTACACATTTTGGTGAACCCGACGTGAATCTATCATTGCTTCCTCTTGCATTACATTTGTTAGATCTAGATCTATATTTAGTGTGTTTTCATTTCATTTTCATTAAAAAGAAAAAAAAAAGTGTGTTTCTTTGCATTGTGTGTTTAAATTTTATGCAACCTTTATTTCAAAATGTCAGATTTTTATTTGCAGAATGTTCATGCTTTTGATGATTATTATGAGTATAGCCAAGACGAATTAGATGAAGCTTTAGATGAGTTTTTAAACCCTAAAGATGCCAAACCTTCATTTTACCAGAAACTCATAAACCTTGTTACTATGCCATTTAGATGTGATGAGAAAGATAAGTCGAATGGTTCCTCTCAAGGGTACATTCCTATCAACTCCTCCACTGAATCTAGTAACATGGTTGTGTTCAATAATCCCCTCTATGAGGAGATGTCTCCTTTTGAATCAAAAGACAAACCTTTTAATCGATATGATCATGCTTTGTTGGATGATGCTCTTGATGACTTTGTGGCTTTATCAAAATCTTTAAACAAGAACAAGACTTCTAAATTGGTTAACATGATAAACTTGAATGAACATAACAAGCCTCTTTTTGAAGTCCAAGGTGCTTATCCTTCTCCCACCTTTCAATCACCTCCCCTTACTTTCCAAGGAGGGTATGATCACGATTCCTTTCATACTCCGAATAAACCAATCATCACCGTGCAAGGAAGAAAACCTTTAAGTCCTTATAGTTATGCCAAGCAAATAACTAGAGAGAGTTATCATGCGGTTGCCCATACTTATCACACCAGAAATAATAGGCAACCTAATCCTCCTCCTGTTATTCCAGTTTCTCTTCGTAATCCTCAACCAATTCTTCCACAAGCTCCCCATATTTCACAAGTTATGGGTAAGGAATATGATCTCATAGAACAACTTAAAGCTACCCCTACTAAGATATCCCTTTGGGATTTGATTCAAACTTCTTCCGCTCATCATGGAATGTTACAAGATGCCTTGAAAGATTTGAATGTTCCTCCACCGAATACATCTAGTAATATAGCATCTTTAGTTAACTCTGTGATGAATCCTAAAGCTCAAATTGTGTTTACCCAAGATGAGTTGCCAACTAGTGAAATTCAACAACAATATGATCCCTTGATGATTGTGGTTATCATGAAAGACACTGCTATAAGACGAACACTAGTAGATAATGGCTCTAGCCTTAATGTGTGTAGCATTAATCTATTGCATAAAATGAATGTGGATACATCTCTTATTGAGCCTGACTCTCATCCCATTTGAGGCTTTGACAATGTGGCTAAGACTTCATTAGGTATCATCACCTTACCCCTCACATTAGGACCTGTTACTTTGCCTACTCCTATCCATGTTATGTCGGGAAAAAGTGAAACTAAGCAAACATGCCCTAATCTCACTTTCAATCACACATTTGTGGAATACGAAAGAGCCTAAAGGTATCACACAATTGGCTACTTCTTTTTGTGGAAGAGAGAGCCACGGGCTACCTATTAGGATTTCTATTCCTTTGTTGTAATTGAAAGATAAAATGATGCAAGTTCAATCCCTAACCCCAAAGTGCAAGTATGAACTAATAACAAGATTGCAGAATTGAACTTAAACAATGGAAAGTTGTAAACACAAGGGCAAGAAAAGAATGCAAATGCGTACCCAGAGTCAAAATCTAAGTGAAAATGTTCGGGACGGGGGCGCGGGCGCCACTGTCCTGATTCTGCCCCTGAAACTGCTCCAAAAACTGTTGTTTTGCACTGTGGAAAAGCTGTCAAAAATGTTGAAAATGTTGTCTGTCAGAAGGACCAGGGCGCCCAGCGCCCCTATCCCAGGGACCAGGGCACCCAGCGCCCCTGTCCTGGTAGGACCAGGGCGCCCCACGCCCCTGTCCTGGTCTTTTGCTCTAAAATTTGGTGTGTTGTTTGGTCTCCGTCTGCTTCTTCCGGATCTGTAACTTGCGGCGTCGTCCGAGTCCCGAAACCTGCACTTATATCTGAAAAGGTGTTTGGGCGGCTATATAGGGTTTTGCCTTAGTCAAACCCCCACTTCGGTGATTTCCACCTCCACGAATAGCCAAGTTGTATTGTAAAATGTATTGTGTGTGCAGACCTAGTGTGTGTGCAAGGTCCTAGAATGCAAGAAAGCAAACTAGAGCAACCTAGAAAGTAAACCCTAATTGCTTGTAAATGATAATGTAAATGCTCTAAATCAAGATGCAAAGTGATCTAAAGCATGAATAAAGGATATATTGAAGCTTATGCAAAGACATGAAAACAATATGAAATCATACCCAACCCCCAAGAGAGGAGTACAAGCCAATCTTCAGTCGATAATCTCCTACTGTTCTTCAATGTCTTCCAAGCCCTAAATGGATGAATGAAATTGATAAATTCTTGATAGAAGAATGTTGAATGTTTTTGAAGCCTTCAAAGATCTGCTCTTTCACTACATATGAGGTTCCTGAAAACAAAAATCGGATCCTTTCAAATGAAGAAAGAGAGCTCTTATGTAGGAAACCCTAGGTCATAATTTCGTCTTTTGGCCGACCTAGAGATTGAATATCCCGCCAATTTCTTGGGGTTAAGCTTTATTTTATGATTGGATTGTGCTCCTAAAATTTCGGGAAAAATGTCCGGGACCATGTGCACCCCGAGTGCCACGGTCCCGACAACTTTTCACCAAATTTTCAGGGCCGTCGGATATGATGATTTTAGAGAGAATCCCGAAGTTACAGGTGATTTCGAGATGTTTTGAACCCCAAAACCAAGCCCCCAAGTTCAAAATAGGACTTAATTAGGGTTTTTTGATTGCATGATGTATTGGAGGAATAAAATGAAAAGGGCACGCTTTAACGAAAGGGCCCAACTTTATGATGTAGAGGATGATGAAATAGGACCTTAGACCTATTTAATTTAGTTAATTAAGTGCTAAAGGGGAAATGCAATGCAAAATACAAAATGCGCCAAGGCGGGTGCTAAACTAGGTGTGAAATTGTACCAAACTAGGTGTGAAAACCGTCAACCCTAGTGACCTCCTTTCTCTCTCCTTGGAGTGGTGGGGGGAACACTTAGGGTTCGATCGTGATTTTCCACGTTACATTCCCAAAAGAGGAGAAGTTCTAGAACACTTCATCCTCCCCTTGAGAGCAGGCGATGTGGATGAAATTCAACCAAGGTTGCATAGGTCTCAAATCATTATCAACATAAGAGAGGTCCAATCATTCTCCATTTCTAATGTAATCAGCCACCCAAGTACCAATTTTTCTGAGGCATAATTCTTTATAGGGGGGAGCCCAAACATTTTCCGATAGGGGGCCTTCACCAGTCCACCATTCATCCCAAAACCTAATTCTAGTACCATTACCTAGCATCCATCTGCAACCATACAAGATAACTTTGGAGGAGCCAAATAAATTGATCCATAAATCAAAAACCACATTGGGGAGCTCATAAGTTTCCAGAGAGTTTAGGAAATCAAGGATGTGGTACTTAAGTTTGAATATATCATTCCATTCATTATTCTCCTTAAGACATCTCCATAGCTGCTTGGACATCAGGGCTTTATTGAAGTCTCTCAAATTCTGGATATCCAGACCTCCGATGAGTTTGGGCAAGTAGACTTGATTCCAGGCCACAAGCTGTAATCTATTTTTGGATTCAGTTCCAATCCATAATTTATTTTTTTAGTTCTTTCCAATTTATCCGCAATTTTGGCTTGGATTTTGAATAGAATCATAGCATAAATCAGAAGGCTCTAAAGAGAGGCTTTGAGAAGTTGGAGCTTACTAGCTTGGCTTAGCAAGGGGCCTTTCCATCCAGCTAGTTTGTTTTGGAATTTTTCTATAAGATTCACCCAAAAAGAGTCAGGAGTCGGTCCCTAGCAGAGGGGAAGGCCCAAATAGGAATCAGGAAAAGTTCCAATTTTTTAGCCAATAATTGAGGCAATTTTAACTTTCCTGTGCTTAGGGGTGTTAAAGAAAAAGATGGAGCTTTTAGCCAGGCTGATTTTTTTGCCCCGAGCCATGTTCATATATATTCAGAGTCATTTTTAAATTCTTGGCTTCTTTGATCGAACCTTCCCCCATTAAGAGGGTGTCATCCACAAATTGTTGGTGCTCGAGCAAGTGGGGGCCTGAGAGGAGGGCCGAAGGCCCATATTACCAGTTTTGACCTCCCTCTGAATTATTCTACTAAGAGCCTCACTCGTCAGAATGAAAAGGAAAGGGGATAGAGGATCCCCTTGTCGAGTGCCCCTAGACCCCAGAGAAAAAACCAGAGGTAGATCCATTAATCAACACAAAGAATTTTGGGGTAGAAACACATTGCTCAATAATTTGGATGAAGTTATCTTTGAATCCAAAGGCCATGAGGATTCTGAGGAGGAAGCACCAATTAACTCTATCAAAAGCTTTCAACAGGTCAAGTTTTAGGAGAAAACCTAGTTTTTTGTTAATAGAAAGGGAGTGGATGTTCTCATGAACCACAATAGCATAATCCAGGATCTACCTCCCAGGCACAAACCCATTTTGATGTTTAGAGATTAAAGAGGGGATGAAAAGCTTAAGCCTAAGCACAAGAATCTTGGTGAAAATTTTATAAATAGAGTTGCAAAGGCTAATAGGTCTAAAATCCTGAAAAGAGCAGGCACCAGGTTTCTTTGGGATGAGAACCAAGAAGGAGGCATTCAAATCCTTCAGGAGAAAGTGGGATCCACATCAAAGCAAATAATATGGAAAAAACTTTGAAAGAAAAAAAAGAGGGAATCCATCAGGTCCGGGGACCTTTTTACCTTCAAAAGAGAAAACAACATTGCAAACTTCTTTAGGGGAGGGGATTCTGGTAAGATCCAAGTTCATGTCCCTAGAGATGATGGAGGGAATTTCCTGCAAGATTTCAATCTGAGCTGAAGGATCCAGGGGATCATCCACAGAAAGGAGATTGGAGAAAAAATTGATGGCTTCCTAACAAATCTCATCATGCTTATCAACCCATCTCTGCCCAATCTGAATTTTGTTTATTCTGTTGGTATCCCTATGCTTAATAGTCATCATATGAAATCTAACTTAGTGTTTTTGTCACTACTTTTGAGCCATAAGGCTCTAGATCTCTACTTCCAAAATTCTTCTTCTTTGGAGATAATATCATATAATTTGGTCAAAATATCAATTTCTTTATTCGAGACATCAATATCAAACTCGTAAGCTTACATATACTCTTGAACCTGCACAAGTTCTAGTTTCAGCTTCTCTTTAGCTTTGAAGATGTTTCCAAAAGTGGATTTATTCCAATGTTGGATATTAGACTTAACATTGGAAAGCTTCTTGGCTATACGAAACATAGTCGTTCCCTAGATATCAATATTCCACCACTCCAAAATTTTATCTTGGATTTTCAGGGCCATGAGCCACATTTTCTCAAATCTGAAGGGGTACACCTTTTTGTCAGATGATAGAGAGATAGAGAGATAGATGGGGAAGTGATCTGATCCAACATGGGCTAAGGCATTGAGTCTGCAAGATGCCAGCCAGAGCCAATCTAGAGAAATAAGACCCCTATCAAGCTTGACCTAAATAAGATCCTCCCCACTGCGTCTATTGGACCAGGTGAATTTAGCCCCAATAAAATCAAGAACTAAAAGGCTCAATGAGTTGATCATGTCAGCCAAGTCTTGTCTACTATCAATAGAAATTGGCAAACCACCAGATTTTTCTAGATTAGAAAGAGGGGTATTTAAATCACCCAAAAGGATCCATTTCTCATTAGGGAAGAGAGATATAGCAAGGCAAATGGAAGACCATAGAGATTTCCTATCTGATCTCCCATTAGGAGCATAGATGTTAGAAATGATCCAGGAGGATCCATCCTTAAGATTAAATAATCTAGTAGCAATGTGATTGGGAGAAGAGAGGACCACCTTACCACATAGAAGTCTTGGATTCCAAAGGGTGGTGATACCACCTGAAGCACCATCAGCATCTATGCAGTGAACACCACAATCGCCAGTTTTAGTTTTTCCACTTTACTACCAGGCATTTTTGTTTCTTGGACAAGACAAATATCCGGCTTGTGATCTCTGACCAAATTAGATAGCAGGTCATGGTTATGGGGGTGGTTTAATTCACTTATATTCCATGAGATGACCTTCATTTAGCATGAGGGGGGATCCCATCCCCATTTCTAGTAAATTTCTCTGGGCTCCGTCAGCAATGGCAACCTGACTTTGTCTATCTCTACTAACTGCATTAGAAGGTCTCCCCACCCCCCTTAAATCTAATCCACAATCCTCTCTTTTTCTATTTCTGGTTAGGACCTCCCAGGAGATGGGGTGATTTGGCCAATAGGGGAGTTCCTTCTTTTGTTTTTGGGCTTGACCTCAATAAAAGGAGTGGGGTCCTCAAGAGGAGGATCTTGCAAGGGGTCGGTCTAGGGATTCAACTCAATAGAGTTATCGATATCAACAATCAACTAAATGGGAATATCCTAGGTAGATCCAAGAGAGGTTGGGGAAACCCCATCAGAGCAGGGGGCATTCACAATGAGGGAACCCCAACAATCTCCCCAAGGTCCGAGATGGCTGGGTCAAGGTCAGTGGAAATGACTGGCTCAGGACAAGAGACAACTAGGACAGAGTATGAATCAGTCAAGGGAGGCATTGTGGCTAGGGCATTCACCTTTTCTAGGGGTGGCTCATTCCTTTTTCTCCATTCCTTCTTAGGCTTAGACGATCACTATCTAGCCTAGTGACCAACTTTTTTGCAATGGAAACATGCAAAGGGGATGGATTCATACTCTACTTTTTTCACCCATCTGTCAAGCTTGGAGAAGAGATCTACCTCAGAAGGTGGGCTAGAGGACTGCTTGACATTAACACAAAGTCTGGCATAGACTAGTCATCTTTTTTGCTACAGTCATTGGGTCGAGAGAGATCAGATCCCCGAAGTAGGTAGCAATGCCTGTAAAAATTTCTTCTCCCCAGAATTCCATGGGTAAACCTAGCAGTCTGACCCAGATAGGGGCTTCATTATATTCCCAATCTTTGGGATTAAACCTTGGTTCCCATTTGTTAAGGGCCAGCAAGGCTTTTCCTAGCATCCATGGACCTCCCACTAGAACAGATAAAAAATCTTCTTCATAAGAGAATGAAAAGGAGAAGAAGCCACCAGCCATAGCCACAACATCACTTTGACCTTTACCTTTCCATTTCCTTGCCACCCAAGAATGAACAACCTCAATATTTGGACATGGGCCTATAAATTTTCCAACCAAGACCAGATGCATATGAGCCATATTCTAATCAACAATATTGTCCAGAATAGAGATGGAGCAAGCACCGAAGTCTCGGTCAAACTTATGTGGTACCAACGAAATGGCCTTGCCTTTAAGCTTTGAGGAAAAAAGAGAGGCCCATTTCAAGTTGCATTCCACATAGGGAATCTTATTATTGGGGCCCTCAAACTCCCTAGTTTTCTCGGAGGTGACTGAAAAACCATTGGCAGTATTGGTACCGCCATCCCAGGTATCATTCAAGGCCACATCCAAAGGGTCAGGGGGGATCACCTAGGCTCCTAGATCCTATGGGAGACACTCAAACCTGAACCAGTTCCTGCGCCAACTCCATCTTTGATTCCCACTCCTACTCCTGCTTCTGCTCCTAACCAAAGGGTCAGGGGGGTGATCACCTGGGCTCCTAGATCCTGCATGAGACAAATTCAAACGTGAACCATTTCCCGTGCTAACTCCAACTCTGACTCTTGCTCCTACTCCTGCTCCTGACAAATACTCTTGCTCCTACTCCTGACAAATAAAAATTTATGAGTTAACCTATATGTAACTTTTTTATATTTAAATAAATTGCATATTGCAAAATTTATTAATATTCTTTCAATATAATATATATTTTTAAATTCTTATTTTTAAGAAATGAAAACTTACAAACAAATTATATGCTTCTTAATATTTGACAAATTTTGATATAGTTAAACAAACTCAACTTAAATAAATATTTGAGAAATATTTAGTTTTGGAAATTATTTTTTGATAGTATTATATTATTGGACCTTTGAAACTTATCATTCCATATACTTATAAAGTAATTTTTAATGTGAAATGTTTATTCAATTCAATTGGATTTGTGAAATTTACTGAGGAGGAAAAATCATAATTGATAATAACAATAAAGTATGGAAAACATTATTTGAAAAAAGAATAATAAAATTCCCAAAAACATTCAAAAATTTACAAAAACAAAAATTCAAACTATTTTTATTATTTTACATAATATTTTACAAACTACTACAACCTTTACATATCTTGACCATGTTCATAGACACTATAGTTATATGGTAACTATAATAAAAAAACTATACATATTTACTTGGAAGTTTATCCAACTTTGCATAAATATTCTATTCATTGAGGAAAAAGAAGAATCCTTCTTTGATTTGAGTGACATGCTCCCCTTTGAAATGCAATTAATCTTCAAATTGTTCATGAAAGAATTGATCTAGAGCTCATGTTTTGAAATGCAAATAATCGATCATTTCTTGGATTTCATGCATTTGGTCGACGTCACGTTGTTGTATGTCATAGACTCCTATTGCAATATATTCAAGGTCATTTAAGATCCCATGAATGTGTTGGAGCCACTCGAATTTTTAGGAACGGGGTGAACAGATTTGTTGCTTTCGGCTTGAATAGAAGTTAGGTGATGAATTGTGTTGCTTTCGGCTTGAACAAAAGTTAGGTGATGAACTGTGTTGCTTTCGGCTTGAACAAAAGTTAGGTGATGAATTGTGTTGCTTTTGTCTTCAACAAAAGTTAGGTGATGAATTGTGTTGCTTTCGACATTCGTAGTCAACATTTAATCAATGTGATTATTATTAAACCCTAAGCAAAATTTAATCCCACTAGAAGCTTAACCATACATGATATGGGTTCATTCTACAATATCTCTTAGACATTTTTATTATTGATAAACCCCCTTTTTACAAATACATCATATACATTCCCATCTTGATAACTATTACAAATTAACACTATATCAACACCTAAATCGATTTCTATAATATTGAATAAACCTAAACTAAGCTTAAGAGAAATGTTAACAAGACCTCTACATATTCATTCACTTGCTAATAAATTGCATTATTGAACATGAAAAGTAAATTAGGTAGAGCTCAATGTTTATGAATGAAAGAAAATTTTATGTTTGTGAATTTATTGACAGTTAATGAAAATTTGTAACAAAGAAAGCCAATCCAAAGCCAAAGCCGATTACAAAAGTCAATAACGACAAGAAGGGGACCAATATTGTGGGTTCAACAGCATCTGCTACTAATGTAGGGAATATTCTAAACTCCGTCATAGATACAACACATGCTATGATTCTTTCAGAGGTAGGTAGTTGCATGTTCGTTAACAATTAAAATTACATTGGGAGATATTGACATTCTGTGTGTTCTTTCAGATCATGGTGGATGATGTTAAGTTGCATGGGAAAGACCTGGGACCTATTGTAGCTGGAGTAGTTAGGAAGCACTTGGGTCCTGAATTGGAAAGCCTCATGGTGAGTGACACATGAGAGATTATAATTTATGTTTTTATATATGCTCAGACATACCAAGGTTTCTTTATGCTTTCTACTTTGTTCCTTATAAAACTCTTTCTTCATTCTTTCATGTTTGTAACTATAACATTTTCTAATTATCTTTATGCCAAAGTTTCCCTCCCTTTCCGTGGATTACATGGTACTGTTACATGTTGAGGATTTCTACTACTGCCTGCTGAAATTAAACTGTTCATTTTTTGCTTTGGAAATGCAGATGGTTTTAAAAAATGCAGTGTACACACAAGGATTTACTGGAGGGATTGGAAGTCGATCTCCATCTAGATGATTTTTTTCCCATCCTTTAGTGATGTTTTCTTGATCATCGTTTTGCCTACCTATGTGAAAATGGGAGCTTTTCAAAAGGGCATGGAGATGCATCAGAACATAATTGCATGGAGATTTTCATCAGAGATTATAGTTAAAAATACTTTGTTAGACATGCATGCAAGATGCGGAATCATAAACATAACACGGTAAATTATTATTCCTGTGAGAAATTGCATACCTATTTAGTCGAACGCTTGTTGCTCTAGGAAACTTGAAGGAGGAGAAGAAGCTGAAACTAAAAAGTGTCTGCAATAAGTAAATGGCGAATTAGGCACAAGAAGATGAAGCAACTGTAAACCACAAATGATAGAGTTATATCTATTGTATTGAATTGCATTTTTTCACACCTTTCTTAAGCACTACAATAGCACACTAGTATGTTTTCAAATACAAACTGCAGAAAGATTTGTAAGCAATATAATGCATGTAATTTTGAATCCTCCTCCTTCAGTTGTCACTGTTTTGGTTGTCTGAGGAAGTTTATCATCAAAAATGGTCTATGGTACTATCTTACGGTGGGATTAAAATTTTTAGTGAGATGCAATCTGTGTTCGAATAAATTTTGAGACGCATTTAACAAAATTAATAAACGGTGGGGATTTCAAATCAATTTAGCAAATTAAAGAGATGAAAGTGTGTACAAAGATGGCTGACATCCATATATACAATTGTAGGAAGCCTCTCGGCTTAATTATTTAAATATAATAACAAGTGGTGCAAATAGTTAAATAAAGAAAACACTTATTTAAATATAATAAAATATAGTTCAATAATATTATTATATTCTATATTATATAATTTATTAGATAAAATTATAAATAATGTAGATATCTTAAATATATAACTAAAATATGTTATTTTTTAGGGTCTATATTGTGACATATATTATATAGATATAGGTATATTATTAGATTTATTATCAAATAATTGGTTATATCAAATTATAAGTAGTATAGATATCTTAAATATATTTATTTAAAAGTGTAAAAAAAAGTACTTTCATTAATTTATATTAGATTTTGACAAAAGTTGGATAAACATCTAAATCGGATATCTCTCACATATCTTAGATATATGTATATTAATATATTTATAGTATTTAATTATATTTTTATATAGATGTATAATTAAGAGAAATCAATTCTTGACATCTCTATGATCATCAAATTTATGTTAATCATTTTCTTAAAACCAATCACATTATGGAGAAGATAAATGGATGAAAAATAAAACTTTTGCTAGATTTATGGCAACCAAGACTCGTCGTCTTTTGATTGAGTAAATAGTTTTATTTATTTTTACTCAACCCACATTGAAACTACTAGCCAAACAGGGCTAGTTAATCATTATCAAAGATGCTCCCTTGAAAAGTACTAGGTTCTTTTAGAAACTTTTAGTGCCCCCATAGAAATTCTTATTAAATTTTATGTTTAGCAATCCCATATTATGTGAACAAAAATGATAACATTAAATTTTAAATAAATCATTTCCTTATGATCTTTCTTATTAACTGAAAGGAAACAAGATGGGTTAATGAACATTATTGAATTTACTATTTTCTAAATGGGATATCATAAATCCTCCTTATTCTAACTAAATAGAGTCATTATATAACTATTTAGTTATTATCACTTTCTAGGGTGACCTATTCACATTTACTTAAGATTTGATTAATCAAAAGTGGGTTAGGCCATACCATTACATATCCACAAAAAGGTGCCACCTAGGATGCATGAGAAATGCACACCTATCTAAGGAAAAAAACTAGACAATAGAAAACATTAGAGAAGAACTAAGGACTAAAAAAATACCAGAGACAAAACTAGTAACCAAAACTACATCAAAACTATCCAAGCACCAAAGACACAAAGAGATGGCCTACTTGGTAAAGGCATTACCTTCTTGACAAACCTTACATAAACCAAGGACTTTATTAGAGATTTTTTTTAATAAGAGTCCTTTGTAGCATTTGGAGTACCAAAGTATGGGGAGTCTTTGACCATGGAAGTAGAGGGTTTCATCGAAACAAGAGGGGACATAATGTGTCTCTTTCATTCTACTTTCATATGGTCAATTCCTTCATGTATAGCTTTCAGAGAGGACAATTTTTTTAGAACCATCTCGACTATATTCAATTATAGATCTCCTCAATTTTACCCTTAAGGATCTCCTGGTTCTCCTTTAATTCTGGAAAAATAATCTTGTCTTCATTTTTCTAAAACACATTCTTTGAAAGCTCTTTTAGCATCGCCTCAAAGTTCTCCCAATTTTCCAAATTTTCGGCTATGTTTCTTGCTTCTTTCGAAACGTATTCATCATTTACTTTGATAACCCATTTATCCCCTCTCACCCTAGCCTCTATCAAATCCTTGTGTTTATTAATCTTCCTAATAGCCATGCCAAACTATCAAAGGAGTCATTTAATCACCAATTCATGTTGCTCCACATTCTCCTCCAACTTTAAAATCCTAGACTCTAAATTAAGAGGTTTCTTAATTAGGGAGGAAGGGGACAATGTCCTTACATGCTTTAGGAGACAATTTGTATTCCAAACCATAAGAAGAATTTGAATATTCAATCTTCTCCTTTTTGCTTGACCCCAGTACCTCCACTTTCATAGGAGGTGGAGTAGAAGAGGGATTATTCTTCACTTCTCTAATGGGTTAAAGTGCATGGGGACAAGCTTAGATTTGGAAAAGGAACCAATAGTGGGGTTGGTTTTCACCATAGGGTCCCCAAAAATCGCAATCACCAAATTTGGCTATGGAAAGGAGTTAGGAAGATTTGATAGGGACCCACCGAGAGGGGTTAACGCAAGGTGAAAACTACAAAGTCTAAGAATCTAACCCTGATAGAGGGGGTAGGAAACTTTTAGCTTTAGTTCAAGAAACATATTAAGATAATGAATAACAAACCCAGTAAGTGAAATTAATTTGAATGCCATATCCTTAGGTGGTTTAGCATATGGAAAAACTAGATGTGAAATATTTTGTAATGCCCATCCAAGGTGAATAATTTCATCAACAATAGGGCCACATCCTTTCATTTTTCCGGGAGGTTTTCTCTATGGTTGATATAGGTCCCATTTTTTAGGTAGCTCTTCCATGTTTAAATATATGTTATTTAGAGATTTATATTGAACCTCATGTGGTTGATCATGTATACTCACTTTGTGAGACACCTCTTTCATACATAGTGGCTACTAACTAGATCACTTTTCAAGTGAGTTAACAAGTGTTTAATCTTTGGAAGGATAGTCAATTATTGTGTCCAAATCTCCTCCACTATTTTTCCTATATATGAAAGTCTAATTTATAAATTATAATATACTATTTGAGATGATCATTTTCCTTATTATGTATGCTACTAGCTTGCCAAAAATTTGGTTTTTTATTTATAATATTTTCTACTCCAAACGTAATATCATATCCATGCTAGTAAAACCCTTCTTATAATTTCACACCTAGCCTAATTAAGAGTTCATCATAGATTGATTCTATAATTGATTCTTAATTTTTATCTCTATGTGTCATATATTATAGGGTTTATAGATTTTTATCTAGATGTAATGAATGTTTTTAAAAGAAAATAAGCATATAGGAAATGTCTTATAGTTTTTTGAGGTTGAATGCATAGATTTTAGGCATCTCTTAGGTTTCTTTATAACTAGTTTAAGATTTTATTTGTGCTATTTTGTATTATCACTACTCACTATAATATTGTATCCAAGCTCACAATCAAGGTAAATCTTTTTGATAAGCATAGTTTATGTAATGCCCCGCCAGGAAACCCCGAAGGGATTAAGCCAAAACACAAGAATAGAGTGCAATTTTTTTTTTAAAGTTACAACACATAAGATGCAACAAGATATCAAAGATTTAGATTACATAGCGGAAGACATCAACTAACACCTAAAGAGTTTCCCAACGAGATTACTTAAATTTCACAATTCACTTAACTCACACAATTAATCCAAAAGCTGAATATCTTAATAACGAGATAATTCATAATTAGGATAATTCCTTTCAAAAGAGGGAAATATAAATCACAAGAGAAGATTCATCATTAAGATCCATTCATAATCTTCATTCAAGCTTTTCATTTAAAATTACAAACCATACATCTAATATCTTAACACACTAGAATTTCATCATAACATAAGAGATCTTTTCAAGCATACTTAATTTCTTAACAACAACTGAGTATAATTCATTACTCTAAGTTACATTCTTTCATATTCCATCATATTGCATTTTAAAAGACGATTACATACTAGCATCTACGATAAATCTCATCTAAACCACTTACGCATTCGATCAACATGGCATTCAAGAAAGAACTGAATATAAGCATTTATAGTTAATTCCAATTATCCACCTAACCATTCTAACATAAGATAATCATACATGATAAAGCTGAATAAAGGAAACACAAGAGAATACATCACATAACACCATAATCATCTCGGAGTTCACCCCTAAAGGGCTACATCTCCGGGTCTGCTCAACTGCAAGACCCCTCTGATAATTAATAAAGTTAAGAATACAAGAGGTTGCACCATTACAATCCGGCCATCAAGGTGAAATATAAACAATATACAAATGACCGCATCGGTCAATTAATACATAGACGATCCTTGAAAAGAACAGGATCCAGCTGAACATAATCAAAGCTAAAACAAGAGGTCCAGAAGAGCATCCACAAGACTGAGCCATCACCACCCAAGGTCTAACATGAAACCGATACTTACAAGGGCAGAGATAAAAGGACGACCCACAAAGGTACTCTTAACAGGACAAAACGACAACACACTAGCGAACGTAGGGACAAGTGTCATCACACAACCTGGTATGGTTACCATGGCAAGTCTTCATAGGTCCCGGCCCCATACACTGGGTTACCCTGGCAACCTAATCCGAGCTTCCGGCCCATCCAAGCCTCATGTGGACCCACACATCCTCTCGTGAAGACAAGGATGGTGGTTTTCCATTTCAGGCCTTCTCACAGCATGTCGAGTCTGTGTTAGCACTCGTCCCATGTGTGAGGCACATTTATCTTACTTAGAGATTACATTCTAATCTACTTAGGTTATCACTTATTAGACTCACTTTCGACGGGTTACCCAGCAGCCACTTTGGGCGCGGCCCCCAATCGAAAGCCACTTTCCCATACGACACTAGACTAAACTCAGACGAACTCAAAACCAAGGACTAGACATGGTCAGACGAACGGAGTTCAAGAAGAGAGAAACAATCATCTGGTCAAACACAACTCAAAAGATGAACACTTACTGACGGTACTCTAACTAGAGACCTGACAACTAAGGTCAACCATGAATCATCATTCGACACCCACACAAGGGATATGACCAACTACGACAACACCACAATACAACAGTCAACTCGCAATCGAGGACTGAAACAGGTACCCCAATCATTCCATACGATAGGGTCCTATCAAAACAAGCACGACTTGCCATTTCATAATTAAAAGCGAATACAGCAATAAAACTCACAAAGGCAATGAACAGATAAGACAATATTCAACAGATGCAATCTTTCCGAATTGGTCTAAACATTAAACGTCGATCAAGTTTTCTACAAGATCCAAATCAGATTACAGTTATCTACCTCATCAAGGGATAAGTTGTTCTTGGTTTTCTAACTCTTGAAGGTTTAAAGCATCGAACAGACATATAAAGCCATAAAGAGTTTTTTTTTAAACCAAATTCATATTAATAAAACTCAGACAACCATTAATCAATTAAACAAGGTATTTAATCTCCAATCAAAACGTCATTAACATACTGGTCTAAAACCGACCTCTACAATTTCGTATTATTTCTCAAGCCCAGATGCATTATACGGATTACGGAAATAAAAATGTAGAAAGAGAATCTAAATGGAGATAATCCTTTCCAATGCATATCGTTTAAATTCAAATACTCAACGATAAATATTTCACTTACTTCTCAATTACTCAAATGATATGTTCTACGATAATATTTAACATCATCAATTAGTAATTATAACATATTTCAACAGTTTTCCAATAACATAATATTCTATTTCGTTTTTAAACAATACTACCTCAATTAGCCAACTTCCCTAATCAGCTAGAAGGTAAGATATCAATTTATTAGCCAAGATCAATCATAGAATAATCGACAATATTAAATTACAATATTACAGTTGTAGAACTTAATTAGAAAGAGGGCAAAAGTCACGAAATGAAGTTGAATAACAATTAACCTATAAACTCCATTATAGAATTAATCAATATCCAACTGACATTTATCGTGATATTGCCACCCTATTCATAATTAAGGACTAATTTCCACTTAACAATAAAAATAACATTTAACATAATATAAGCATTTTTTTTTTTGAATACTAAAACAAAATGCATTAAAAAAAAAACATCTTTAAAAACTAATTAAAAAAAACATTTTAACAAGGGCTAGGGCGGGCCGTGCCCTAACCCTAGCCGCAGGCGCGGGGAACACTCGCGGGCGGCGCTCACGGTGGTGCCCACAGGTGCCGCGGCGCCCTGCGGCCACCGCCGCGAGCCGGAGCCGCTGCGGATTGCAAGCAAAGGTAAGGGGCGAGCGGGGGAGGGGAGGAGGAGCGGGTGGAGCTCCGCTCCCCGCCCTCCAACCCCAAGCAACAGTTCATTTTTTTTTTAATTAAAAACTCGCCCAGTTCGGTGAAACAAGGAAACGCATAGACCGAACTAAAATAACGCCCAGTTCCATATTAAAAAAAAATAAATGTTTTCATTTTCCTTTTAAACACAGTTCGAACTACTAAAAACAAAACGCCCATTACAGAGCTTGCTAATGAAGTTCGATTCAATATAAATTCGGTTTAAACAAACTGAGATTGATATCACATTTTCTTGATGGGTTTCTCATTTTTTTTACAAACATCCAAGGGTTTCAAACGCCCAAGAGAATAGAGGATTTAACCACACCTCAAATACACTTCTAGCCAAGCTAATTAATTTACTAAATCAATTCATAAGCATGGCATTCAATGGAGAATCTAAAACCAAGATAGCAAGAGAACATTCCAACCCCCATTTCCATTTTAAACAATAACTCAAATTGAGAATTAGATCCTACTTGATCTCGCATTCCTGGCAAGATCTGCTGAAGAGTCCCAATCTCCAGCTACCAAAACCCTCCTTCTCCATCCAAAACCCTCAAATTTCATCTCCAAAATCTTTTCCAACCAAAATTTCTCCAAAAATGTCCATCCTCAATTTTTCCCCCAAATTTTGGTTTATATGGAAGAGTTGACTAAAAATTCCATTTTTGGAATTAAAATTCTTATTTACAAAATAATTCTCAAAATTTAATCCTTTTCTAATTACCACAACAAATCGACTTGCCTTTTCAATCCAAAATCGATTTCCTCATTAAATTAAATTTAACCTTTCAAATATCAGAATCCAACAGAATACAATTTAGTCTATTGTGATAAAATACAAAACTTTCTTTTCAACAGCATATATAAAATGCATTTAATATTCAAAATCAGTCATTTAATCGAATTTACTCCCAATTAAAAAGGAGCAATCCAATATCAACGAAAATCGCATAACGGAATCCCGATTAATCTAGTCCATTAATCTCTAATGCACAAATACATATTTAATCAAGATAATTATTAAGGACTAATTAATCAATTTATTCAAACACACCAGGCACGCAAATCGAGAAGGTCAACCAAACAGACGACTCGCAAACCCAAACAAAAAGGAAACACCGACGACGACTGACGATGCTCACTGGAGCACGACTAAGGTCAACTAGGGTCTTACGACCACCTAATCCAACTCTAAGGATAAAAAGGTACACTCAAACCTGTACATCCAGGTGAAGACGAACCTCGCACTCATGCGGCATTGTACCTGAAATTTCCTGCAACCAAGAGTCATACATGCATACATATAGAAACTTAATGAAAGCATTAGCTCGATATTAATACCACGAAATAGGAACACTAAACAACTTGCATACAACTAGTGTGAAAACCACATCAATAGCTATGCGTTAAATCAAACATTTGACTTTAACATTATATTAAGATAAACTAATCAAGATTAAACCAAGGTTAGAGATTGATTAGGGTAGGGGTACTACAGTTTAGCCTAGAAATATTGATGGTTTTAAACCATTTGAGGCATTAATTTAAGTTTTTTCATGCTAAAAAATTTGTCAATGGGGATCTACATATCACTTGCGACATCTTTGAAAGGAAATGATAGCTTAGTTGTTTAGTAGATTAAGACCAACACAATTCTATTATTGATTAGTTGCCAAGAATTTGAAATGATTATTGAGATAGGAAGGAAATTGTTCTCATTTACATGCTAATAGTCATACACTTCCATTGGAGTTGTGGGTCTCTCCAACAATAGGTTTCTATCCTTGTAGAGATGGGATCCATGCCTGAAGCATCTTTATAATTGTTATCTTTCTAGAATTAATTTGTTGGAGATTTCACAATAAGAAGCACACTTTGGACCAACACAAGTATTGAAGTTTTTGTTCAGATGACCTATGGAATGCATAAGTCTATTGGCTCTCAAGATTTTACCTTTTATATTTATTTTTCACCATACATTTATTTTCACCATCTACTCTATTATGTGTTATACTTTGTAGAGGGTGATTGAAGACTCCACTAAAGTTGACTACACATATTTTAAAGGCCAATTGTTTATCTATGATTTGAAAGTAATTCCTTATATGTTTGAAAGGTCCAATCTTTGTCACTTTTGAGAAAGCTCAATTTTTTAGAAGAAAGTCAATAGTGTATAGAGGTAACCATGCCTTAAATGTGGATTTTCTTAAAGCATTTTAACAACTATTTATGCTTTTATACTTATGTTCAGTTAGTTGTTCTTCCAGTTGCTTGAGTTGTGTATCTATTTTAGCTAGAGTTGAGCTTTGTTTAGCTCCTCATGCATTCACCTTAGTTCTCCTATTTTTGGCTTAAGGCATATTTATGCTTTCTTTATAAGAACATCATTATAAAATTGTTATTCATTCCGTAATATTTTCTTTTGGGGAATATGGCATACTTTTATTACTAATCTCATTTATGGAAGGTGTTCACATTTGTTGTTTGATCTTGTAAGATTCTATTACAAAATTTAATATGAGTTTAGAGCATAGTTTTAGAAAAACCTTTCTCAATTTTTGTGATTTTCCTTATTTAGAAGTGTTATAGGGTCTCTAGGGTTGAAATTACACAAACATGACATTTTCAGAAAGTTGGTTCTAATACCGATCCAAATCTAAAGGTGGTTTTATCAAATTCTACATAAATTTTCAATACAAGGCCTCCATATTCAACCTTTGCTTTCATGCTTTCGAGGCTATAACGTGCACATAAAAAATTTATTTTTCAAAAATTAGATATCATTGGAAAGATGATTTAGTGTTCTATTTCTAGATCTATTACTATTTCTTTTAGATTTTTCCCTCTAGGTATTATTTATTTAGTGTTTTGTCTTTTAACTTTATGGTTGATTATTTGGTCATTTTGGTTCTTGAAAATTTTATTTTTCCATTCGATGACTTACTTCAAGTTGTTCTACATGTATTTCTAGCACTTTTTCCTATTTGGGCCTTTTGAAAATCATTTTCATGCACTTCTTTATTTGTAGATGCATTGAGATGAAGTGCCACTATTGTGTATCATTTTGGGAGATAATGTACATTATGTTCTACCTTATTTTGTACATACACTATAATATAAATTGTCATGGTGGTTTGTGTAGTGCCTTTTGCTTTTTCATCACTCCTTTGTCTGGTGAGTGTCCCTCCACAACAACCTTGAATCCTAGAGAAATTTTTCCCATGCATGTGTTCATTTGTTGCAGACCCTTTTTCAATTATAGGTTCTTTCTTATGCACATTCAGATACTCCTTCATGCATTTCTTGGTAACATATATTTGCAATGGACTTGTCATCTCTCTCCCTTGTCAACGTTATGGATGGCTTTCTACTATTGGTGCTAATGCTTCCTTGGCTTCAATTTGGAGTGAGCTATGTTTAGTATTTGTTCCTATGCACTATCCAGATGCAATGGTTGTATTTTGGTGAGATGGAGCTTTTACCATATAGACAGTCTTGCATTCTATTTTTATATAGGTGACTTATGCTCACTTGACTAGTCCTTTAGACTATTGGCACCTATATTTTTTACTAGCAATTTACTCTTGAATGGTTGATTAGTATTGTTGGGGTCATTCATACAAATTCATGTGCCATCTATGTCTTTGATTACCAGATGTTTTCCATCTAATTGTTTGAATAGTGTCATTGGGGTAACTCATGTAGATTCTTGTGTTCTTGATCCTAACCAACATCTTGATTTTAGAGGAGGTTCTTCATTCAATGTTATAGCAGTCATTATTCGATAGCTATCTATAAATTCTTTGTGCTTTGAGAATGTTCTTCATGTTCCTATTTTTGAGGGACATTTATTGAACCCAAGGAAGGATTGAGAGGGGGGTTGAATTAGTCTAAATATAAATTTAATGCAACACAAACAATTAATCAACAACACATATAAAACACATGAACACCAATATTTTTTATGTGGAAAACCTAGACCAGGAAAAACCATGGTGAGCACCTGCCCACAAAATATATCCACTATTATCAGATTATAATGAAAAGATATCATTAGTTAGAACTGCAAACCAAGGCTAACTATGCTTGGGGCAAGATGAAAAATAGGATTTGCAAAACTTGAAGCTCATTCCAATAGGGCAAGATGCAAAAAATGGTTTGAAAAGAGGGGCCTCCCTATTATGAAGTTGTCCTTGAACTCTACATCAAGAAAACAAAATCAAGGCACACAATGTAGACCTCAACTATCTTGACTCTATCTCATACATCTACCACAGTCTTAAAATAGCTTGCATATCATTCAAACAGAACTCTTCTTCTCTACTCTTCACTGAATTTCACACACTTTCTTTCTCATTCTCTACATTGTTCTTCCAACTCTCTCTACAATCAATACCTTATTGCATACTTAATTCAGTCACATTCATTCCTTATGTACAAGATAGATCATCAAAGATCAAACCAAGATTATTTGAAACAAAATATACCTTCCATACCAAAAATACACATTCTGATCCACTTCTAGAGAAAGAAAGGACCAAAACACATCTTCCAAAGATCAAATCATTGATCTTCATAATCACTAGAACATAACTAACATGATACACATCCATATGAGAAATCAATGATCAAAACATATCCTCCAATACAAATAACTATAATCCAGATCTCCACGCTCTATGGTGATACTCATAACATAGTGAGTTACCTTCCACAAATCATATGCAAACCCAAAGATAGGTCTAGCATAGAATATCACAATGAACTATGAAATAAACCATGTCTTCTAGAGAACACAAAGATATTTCCGAACCATAAAGCTAACATGCCCATGATACCAAAACCACAACCAAATAAGGTAAAAACATCATTTGAACAATGTTCGCAACACTTTTTAGATCAACTACAACATCGACACAATAAGATATCTCTACACCATAGACATTCTCGACCAAAAATTATCCGAAATAGAAAGTTTTACATCAATGATAACCATATGAACACATACTTCCAACAACATTTTTAAGAGGCTTCTTAGTCTTTCCTTCTCTCTTTTCCCCCTTTTCTCTTTTTGTGAGAAATTAAATTACATTGGTTTCTACATGGTTACCTAATCAACCCATTAGGTGTTAGGACATATTCTTGCATTTAGAGGTTGTTCTACTTCACCCTAAGTTTCACTTAAGGGGGTGTGTTAAAGCATTTTAACAACTAGTTATCTTGTTTTGCCCAAGTTCACTTAGTTGTGCTTCTAGTTTCTTTAGTCGTGCATTTGATTTAGCTAGAGTTACGATTTTCTTATCTCATCATGAATTCACCTTAATTATCCTATTTTTGTCTCAAGGGGTAAGTGCAAGAAGTTGTGTCCACTTTTTGGCCAAAAAGTGGAAGTTTTTTCCCTTTTTTTTCGATTTCATCCCGTTTGACCTAAATATTTGAGGCACTTAAAGGATTATTCTTGAAAAAAAATAGTAATAGAAAATGTAGTGCGCGAAGTCTACTTTCCAAATATGTAATTTTTTTTAATACCCAGATCTTAAAAAGGAAGTTTGAATAGGAATTAGTAAAACCTATAGTTTAAAAGTCACTTTTTAGGACCATACCATGCCCGTGTACGGCAAGCATGATTTGACCTAAATGAAATTAAATTTCTTTATCCTTTTGGGGAAAGATCTATAACTCACTCACCTTTGATGAGGATATTTTTTGTAATTTTTTTCCATAAATTTATTTTTTGTTATTTTTTAATTGGGCATAATCACTGTTTTGAAAAATCCGCATGTACGGCAAGCATAATTTGACCTAAAGTTAACATTTTTAAATTTATTTTTTTTAAAACTTTATATATTTTTCTATAGTTTGATGCCATATAAAAAAAATTTCAAAAAACTTAAAGACAAAAAAGTTATTAAAATTTTGAAAAACCATGTTATTTCAAGTTTATGGATCTCTTTCATTAGAAATTATTTTAAAATTAAAAATATTGATCCATTCTCTTAAAAAATTATATATTTGGAATCTAGACATTGTGTACTATAATGGGTTTTTGTTGTTTTAAAAAATTCTGAAAATTAGGTGTTCAGATATATTTTTGAAGTCATTTTTTTGTATGAAGTTTGATTTGGTCTTGAAGTTGCAGGTCAAACCAGTTTTGAGCCTCAGGTTTGGCTTTCTGAACCATTTATCAAGCCTAATTACGAACCTACAAGTGGGCCCCAAAAAAATCTTTTTACAAACGGGATCCCGTGTTGAGAATGGGATCTCATGTTGAGAATGGGATCCCGTGTTGAAAACGGGATCCCGTGTTGAAAATGGGATCCCGTTCTATATTGCAAATTATTTATTAAAAAAAACCAAATGGGATCCTGTTTTTAACTAAAATGGGATCCCGTTTTTTTTTTCAATTAATTTTTTTTTGGAATTGTATAAATATATGATCATTTAACATAATAAAACATGTCTTCAAATGTGCGAGTTTTTACATGATATATTATGATTTAGTTGTCCTTTGGATGCTCTTTTGTTGCAATTTTAGATCCATTTTTTGAAGGTGGCATTTATTGCATAAGTTTTTAGTCATGGGGTCTAAACAATGTCAGAAGAAGAAACAAAGGAGGAAATTCAAGAAGAACGAGAGAAGGAGGCCAAATGTCAAAGGGATAGAAGAATGATGATTCGACAAATGAATAATCCTGATGCTTCTGGATCCACAACAATAGAAGAGACAAACATTCAAGATGATTCCTTGGGGGATCAGATGGATGTAGATGATATAATTATGGATGATGATGATGTGAATGAAACAATTATGAAGAATTTTCTAAGTACAACATCCTCAAATCTAGGTACATCTTCAAATTATCCAGGTACATCTTCAAATCCTTCTCTGCAAGGCATGGATAATGTGATTATAGGTGATATTCATATTGATGATTAGGTAGAAGCTGGATATACCAATGTTGAGATTGATAGAATTAACCATGAAAATTAAAGCCTTCATGTTGGTAAAGATGAAATTATTTTGAATGTTGAAACTGAAAATCCTTTTGAACATGGTGAAAATGAAAATCCTCCAATTGTTGAAGATCGGGGAAACGTTTTTATAAAAATTGAAAAAAACGTTCTGGATAATCTTCCTTGTAAGATTTCTTGGAGACAGATAAGAACATATGCCAATAGAATATACAAAAAAAAAAATTATCGAAAAAACCTTGCAATTCAATGTCAACTTATGATGCAATTGATGAGAATGTGGAAAATGAAAAAAGTGATGAAAATATAGGCATCTATGTGAAACCATCAAAAAAAGATGAATCCGTTAAGCATGTTATGTCTACTATTGCAAGTGCCATTGAATCTATTGGTACAACAAGTCAATCTAAAGATAAGAATGTGGCACGACAAGATATAACAACTGCCATAGTGAATAAAGCAACCTTGAATAAAATGATGGTAAGCAATATTAGTGGAATTTAAAATATGCATCCTAAAACATTGGTTAGAGAAACTAAAAGAAGAGAAAGTATTGAAAGTGATCCAATCAACCAAAGTTGGAGTTTTAGTGGTAGACTTTGCAGGTCAGATATGAAATTGAATATTGAAGTGAAATATTTGGTTGAAAAGTTTTGGCATGATAATACAAGGGTATCATCTAATGCTAGAGATGTTCTAAAGTCGAGAGTGGGGTGTAAAATTCGTGACCCTCATCCAAAACACCTATTAGACACAACTCAAACTGAATTTTATAGAAAATTTTTGGATGAAGTTTTGTTACCTGGAAATATTACTATAAGTCAAAGATCATTTGAAAAATTTAAGCCCTAGTATGTGAAAATTAACAAGCAAAGAGTCTCTTGTTGTTGTAAAATGCATGTGCAATTTCATTACTATTATGATGTTTTTCGATACATACGTTGTGTTTTGCTTAGTAACATGCTTATCCATGAATGTGGTATTGATATGCCACCTGAATCAATCAAAGAATTTGTAGCAAGTTTATTTTGTCAAAGAACTGATAGGAAATTATTTTATTTACATTCACGTATCTCTGGACAATGTTCTAGTTGTGGCAATTTTTTATCACTAGTAGAATGTATGCATGAGAGTAGTGAAACTGATTTTGGACAACAACTAGTGGATGTTAGAAGATTTAAGAATGTTGAATATCCCTTAAAGGATGGGAAAATAGGAAAGCATGTCAATTTAATCACAGAGAAGGTTAGTGTACATGCATTCATCTTAGAATTTAAAAGTAAGATTGTACCAAAATATGTGACACACTCTCAACATACTAGATGGCTTGATTCTCAATTTTGCACATGTAGAAATACATTTCTAGTTGGAAGTATACTATCAATGGTGGACTTTGCAGAAAACTATACTCTTAAGCCACAAGAGGAAATCCAATCTCAATATCACAATTCCACTCAAGTTGCTATTTTTGTTCATATTGTTTATAGACACGTAGATGATAGCACAGAGGATGATAGAAAAATCCTAAGGGAGTATCATTTCTATTTGAGTGATAATGGGATGCACTCATTAGAGTTTGTTCAATATTGTTTCAACATATTTTTTAGAAATATAAGAGAAAGAGGAATCCAGATGACAGAACATCTTATATGGTCAGATAATTGTACTGGACAATTCAAGAATGCTCGAATGTTTTATTGGTTAAGCAGGGCTCACAAGGAATACAATATCCAACATATATGGAGTTTTTTTAAAGCTGGACATGGTAGAGGAGAACATGATGGAGCTAGTGCATGTGTTAAAAGAATTCTTGCTAGAGAGCAATTAAAATTTGAAGATAATGTAAAATTTAAAGATGCATGTGCAATTCTAGATTGGTGCAACACAACCTTATCTACTGGATCGAGTGTGAACTCTACAATTCAACGATTCTTTTGGTTAGTTGAAGAGGAAAATATTGTACCAAAAATTGATTGTGAGACAATTAGTGGGTCGACAAAATGGCATTCATTTAAGAGTTCAAATGCAAGCACATGGACTATATGGATAAGGGAACTTGCATGTTTTTATCAGTTTTGTATTTCAGGTGATTCTGATGTATGTGAGAATACTGAATGGGTTGAAGATTGGAATCAAATGTCGTTGACTCCTACTCAAGCACAACATAAGATTAACACAATTGAAGATAATGATGAACTATTTGCATCAAATGATTATGATCGTGTTTTAGACCTTGTACGAAAAGGCGATCATTTTTTATTATTTTGTTGGCCATTTAATAAAATTAGTTTCAAACTTTTTTATATTTAGTGTAAATTAAAAATGGTATTTTTTAAATTCTAAATTGTGATAATTTATTAATTTCTTTTTTTGTCTAGGACATGTGTATGTCATTGTTGCACCTGAGGACAATGAAGAGGAAACAAAATATTGCTTGGCTCCATGTGTTGAGACTAAACACAAACTAGTTAATCCTTGAGAAGATGATGATGGTTTTCATTATCCGATTGGTTCAGTGGTAGTTGTTGGAACTTGGATAAGGAAATATTTGACAAGGAAGAATGGTTTGCCTTCTTTTGAAGATTATGAAACACATAAGAAGATAATACACTACTCACATTTGATTGTTGCAACAAATATACAACTAGTGAGATATCGCGGTAGACCTAATAATAAAAATTTGTGGATACTTTCTATGGAAGATCACGAGACAATTATAGATTCTTTGGAAAAAAGAGAGAATGCAGATGGTACAATGGAATAAGTATTTAAATAAAGAGGTATGTATACATGTTAAATGTATGTATGTATATATTGTACATATATAATTTCTTTTTATTACATACCATTTGATCATGTAGATGGTTTAAATATTATTGTTTGATATATATAGGTGCATCCCCTTATTGAAAGCTCTTACACAATTGTGTTACATGTAATGGAATAATTATTTAATATATAGAGCTACGTATACTAGTTTTAAAATTACATGTCTTTTGAAATGATTTAAATTGATATAAATTGCTTTTTAAATATATATAGGTTTTCATAATTCATTTAAAATGTGAACATGACTGTTTTGCACTTCCATCTAGATTCTAATTTTTTTTGTCCTTATTATTTTGATCCCCTTAAGCCACATGTCCCAATTGTACACCCATCCCCTTAAGCTGAGTCATGTCCTAATCAATTAATTTCCCATTAAGCCATGTACTATAATTTACTTCAAATGATCCTCTTTTAAGGCACATGTCCTATTTCTAGTTTGATCCCATTAAGCCACATGTCCCAATTGTACACCCATCCCCTTAAGCCAATTCATGTCCTAATCAATTAATTTCCCCTTAAGCCATGTCCTATAATTTACTTCAAATGATCTTCTTTTAAGGCACATGTCCTATTTCTAGTTTGATCCCCTTAAGCCACATGTCCCAATTGTACACCCATCCCCTTAAGCCGAGTCATGTCCTAATCAATTAATTTCCCCTTAAGCCATGTCCTATAATTTACTTCAAATGATCCTCTTTTAAGCAACATATCTTATTTCTAGTTTGATCTCCTTAAGCCACATGTCTCAATTGTACACCCATCCCCTTAAGCTGAGTCATGTCCTAATCAATTAATTTCCCCTTAAGCCATGTCCTATAATTTAATTCAAATGGTCCTCTTTTAAGGCACATGTCCTATTTCTAGTTAGATCCCCTTAAGCCGACTCATGTCCTAGTAATCAATTAATTTCCCCTTAAGCCATGTCCTATAATTTACTTAAAATGATCCTCTTTTAAGCAACATGTCCTATTTCTAGTTTGATCCCATTAAACCACATGTCCCAATTGTACACCCATCCCCTTAAGCCAAGTCATGTCCTAATCAATTGATTTCCCCTTAAGCCATGTCCTATAATTTATTTCAAATGATCCTCTTTTAAGCAAAATTTCTTATTTCTAGTTTGATCCCCTTAAGCCACATGTCCTCAATTGCTTAAATAATTTTCCCTTTTAAGACATGTTCTAATTGGTATGTATGCATCATTTTTTGGTTAAATTTGACTTAGTTAATTTATTTTTGTATTTTTAATTAAATTTGACGTAGTTTATTTCTAATTAAGTTCTGACTATTTTTTTCTTTTTGTGCATGTAGATACATCTTGGAACCAAACTTTTAATTGTGGAGATCTAATTAAAAATCTCTAGATTGTTTTTGAAACTGTGGAGATCTAATTTATCTAGATTGCTTTTGAAATTGGTTTTAATGTCTTAGATTGGATCAAACTTATATAATACTTTAGATTTCAGAATATTGAGTTAGACTTTAATATATAGATTTAAGACATGTGGAACTTAAAAATTTTTAATTTGAGATGTGGATGAAGCTAAATTATTATATATTCAAGAGATGCACCTGGATTAAACTTTTTTAGATTTAAGCTTCTAGTGTGTATATATGTGTGCATGTACATGGTTATTTTAGAAATTATCAATTGCTTTGAATTAAATTTTTAATGTATACAACATTTGTGTGTGTACACGTGTTATTTGGAAATATATCAACATTGTAAGTGTGTGTGTGTGTGTGTGTGTGTGTGTATATATATATATATATATATATATACACACACATGTGTACAAGTGTGCTATTTTTATAAATATCAATTGCTCATGTGTATATGTGTTGAATTGCTCTTGCTTCATTTATTTTTAATCTATTTATTTAGTTTTAGTATCATGTACATACACATACACATGTATATAGATTTAGATTAAAAATAAATGAAATTTACATAGCTTGAGATGATTATAAATAAATAAATATATGTATAAATATAATGTCCATGAAACACATGTATGTATGTGTACTAGAGAAGTGAACACTCAAACATAAAACATACATATATACATATATATATATATATATATATATATATATATACATATATATACATATATATATATACATACATATATATATATATATATATGTATATATATATATATACATATATATCACATGTACACGCACTGCATATATGTATATCAAGTCTAGATGTGTGATGTAAACAAGTCCATGTGTACACGCAAAATAAACAAGTCCCAGTGTGTACACATGTACACATGTACATCAAGTCCATGCTCAAAATGAAATATATAATCAAAGTGCACAAAATAAACAAGTCCCACGGGATGGAATGATAAAATATCAATAAACAACATGAAACATGTAACAAATCTAGCCCCTAAAATGAAGACGACTGCAAGCCCTAAATATGATCTAGATTCCTCTTCAAGCCACGTAGACGAAAAGGAGAAGATCCACTCTGCAAGACAAAAATGTTCAAGTTTGTGAGAGTTCTACATAGTTCATGTTCATATATATATATATATATATATATATATAAACAATTAGGTATGTGCAGGATCATGGTGTGCCAAAACAGGCCCTTAAGTGGCAATGAAATTTCAGAAAATCAGAGTTATGCAACTTGACATGAAAATTTGAATAAGTTGTAAACATTATTTTTAAAATATGTAAGAAGAGAATATATAGAAAATTGAATGTAGTTTCTAAGATACTAGTTGTTTTTTGGAAAAAAAAAATCCCATTTGATGAAAATTTCAAATTTCAATGCAGTGGTACTAAAATTTCAGGAAACAAATAAGTAGACATATGTCTGACCACCCTAATCACAATCAAATCATAATATTTTTTTATAATATTTATAATATAAGTATTAGACTCATGTCTGGATGTGACACATATTTTTTTTTTTTAAATTATAAAGTAAATAATTATTTATGAATTTTTTACTACAGCTTTTCAAAAATTCAGAAACTCCTACGTCTGACCACCTTAACTTGGTCAAAACCTTATGAAATTTAATTTTTTTTAATTTTTCCCTATATTAGACAAAGCATAGGATGTGATGCATGTTTTGGATTCAAAAAGTGTTATACCGTTTGAAAGTTATGAGTGTTTTTCAATCAGTATATCAATCAGGACTATTGTTAGAATTCAATTAGAAAACAAATAATAATTATTTATTAAAGTTGAAATAAGAAAAACCTTATATTGTTGGAAAGCTGGGAACGTCCTTAAAAAAGCCTTTTCATTTTATCAATTTTGGCTACAAAATAAGTCATCGGCCACCAGTGTAAAGTCTGGAAAATCAAGGAATACTGAAAAACACGTTTTTTCAGTTGACTTTCCAAGCTTGTCACTTCCAAGCCAAATACCAAAGCATTACTGAGCCGAAATTTGAAATTTGAAAATTTGACTACAAAAATCGGATATTCGATATAATCGGATATTCGATATAATCAGATATCCGATTATAATATATAAATTTGTGGTCCCCAAAAATTTCCACGTTGCCGCCTTTTATTTACTGAACTACCACATTAATGATGATGGTAGAAATTTGATATCGGATTTTATTAGTCATATTTTAGAGAGAGAGGAGAGGAGAGAGAGAGAGAGAAAGAGAGAGAGAGAGGGAGAGAGAGAGAGATTGGGGAAGAGAGAGATTAGGGGGGAGAGAGAGAGAGGGAGAGAAGAGAGATTAGGGGAGAGAGAGATTAGGGGAGAGAGAGAGAGAGGGAGGGAGGGGAGAGGGAGAGAGGGAGGGAGAGAGAGAGAGATTGGGGAAGAGAGAGATTAGGGGGAGAGAGAGAGAGGGGAGAGGGAGGGAGAGAGAGGGAGAGGGAGAGATTAGGGGGGAGAGAGAGAGGGGAGAGAGAGAGAGAGATTAGTGGAGAGATTAGGGGAGAGAGACACACAGAGACAGAGGGAGAGAGATGGGGAGGGGGAAGGGATAGAGAGATAGAGAGAGATTAGGGGAGAGAGAGATAGATGGAGAGATTAGGGGAGAGGGATACAGAGAGATTAGGGGAGAGAGAGAGAGATTAAGATATCATAGGACATCATGAACCCTTGTGACATTAAGACATCATGAACCCTTATGAGATTAGAAGAGACAGAGAGAGAGAGAGAGAGATTAAGACATCAAGAACACTTATGACCTCTTAGCACACCATATGACCCCTAATGACACCATATTGGGTTGCTTTAGGTCATATTGTGTCCTAAGGGGTCTTATGGTGTCCCAAGACACCATATGACCCCTATTCACACCATATGACCCCTAATGACACCATAGGACCCCTTAAGACACCAAATCATGTCATTAGGGGTCATATTGTGTCTTACGACCCCTTAGGACACAATATGACCCCTAACGACATAATTTGGTGTCTTAAGGGGTCCTGTGGTGTCCCAAGACACCATATGACCCCTAACAACACCATAGGACCCCTTAAGACACTAAATCATGTTGTTAGGGGTCATATGGTGGCCTAAGGGGTCGTAGGACACAATATGACCCCTAACAACATGATTTAGTGTTTTAAGGGGTCCTATGGTGTCGTTAGATGTCATATGGTGTCCATAGGGTTCATATGGTGTCTTTGGACACCATAGGACCCCTTAGGACATAATACGACCCCTTAGGACACAATATGACCCAAAGCAACCCAATATGGTGTCATTAGGGGTCATATGGTGTCCTAAGAGGTCATAAGGGTTCATGGGACACCATATGACCCCTAAAGATATGATTTGGTGACTTAAGGGGTCCTATGTTTTCTATAAGGGTCATATTATGTCTTGGGACACCATAGACCCGTTATGGACACCATATGACCCCTAACGACACCATAGGACCCCTTAAGACACCAAATCATGTTGTTAGGGGTCATATGGTGTCCTAAGGGGTCATAGGCCACAATATGACCCCTTAGGACACAATATAACCCAAAGCAACCCAATATGGTGTCATTAGGGGTCATATGGTATCCTAAGAGGTGATAAGGGTTTATGGGACACCATATGACCCCTAACAACATGATTTGGTGTCTTAAGGGGTCCTATGGTGTCCCAAGACACCATATGACCCCTAACGACACCATAGGACCCCTTAAGACACCATAGGACCCCTTAAGACACCAAATCATTTCGTTAGGGGTCATATGCTCTCTCTCTCTCTCTCTCTCTCTCTCTCTCTCTCTCTCTCTCTCTCTCTCTATAAAATATGACTAATAAAATCCGATATCCGATTTAATCAAATATCAGATTTCTACCATGTGGTAGTTTACTAAATAAATGGCGGCAACGGGAAAATTTTTGGGGACCACAAATTTTTGTTCTAAAATTAGATATCTAATTTTAGTACAAAAAACTAGGGAAAAAAGGGTTTGTGGGCCATTTTGTAGATTCCAATGGCCCACAGTCTGCATGTTTTGTTTTCTGTCGAGGATCATAGGTTTTGAGACAGCTAGAGACAAATTTGTGCTTTGTGAGATTCATAAAGTGAAAACTTACATTGTCAATCACGAAGGAGCATATGTGTGGAGGGAAATGGGGAGTAGTAGTCATCAGAAGTCTAAACATAAAAGAAAACTTTCAAATGACCAAATGTAAGTGTATAGAGAAAGAGATATAGAATGTCATAGGAGGAGAAGACAAGGTATGTTAAATATTGCTAATGTTACTTCAACTGAAGAGGAAATTAAATTTGAAAATGTGCCACAAGTTATTGAAAATGAAAATGTATATTTTGAAAGTGAAAATATTGAAAATTTTGAAAATGTTGAAAGTGATAATGAAAATGCTCAACATGTGGAAAATTTTGACATAGGAGGTGAGAATGTGGAAAACTTTAACATTGAAGGTGGAATTGTTCAACCAAGTGAACCATATGTAACACCTAATTACTTTAGAAATGAAAGACAAATTCCAAATCCAAGACCTTCAAGAACCCCAAAATGGTTATTTGAAATTGATGAGAACATTATTGCAGATCTTGAAGGCAAGAGGTCAACAAGAACCGTTCGGTTGTGGGCTACACAACTTTTCAACCAAAATTTTAGCAATAAGACATTGACCGAGCAATGCCAACTCTTTGTTCAATTGCTAAACAAATTGAAGATTCGTATGAATAAGAAGATGGAGAGAAATTCTATTATTGCAAAAAATCTATTTGACGCTCTCAATTCTATTGGAAATAATACCAAAGAAAGAGATAAGAGAGCCACTCGAAGAGTGATTACAATCTCCTTAGTAAGCCATCAATTGAGGAAGGCTCATCAAATGAGATAAACTTGTGTTGATTTTAACATAAACCGTAAAACTTTGGATAGAGAACTTGCACGAAGATAAAGACTTGACGATCCACTTCAACAAAATACATGGGCATTTGGTGGGAGGCTTCCACGTGTTGATAGAAAGTTGAATGACAATGTGAAGGAAGAGATTCAACAATTTTGGCACTCTAATTCTAGAGTGTCACCTAATGTAAAGGATGTTTTGAAATTAAGAATCAGCAAATGAGATCGCACACCACATCCGAAACATTTCTTGGAATCAAGCCAAACAATGTTGTATAATTTTTTTTGAGAATTACATCCAACTTTTCAAATATCACAAAGGGCCTTTGAATCTTTGAAACCATTTTATTATGTTCCTCTTAAGATTCGCAATACCTGTTGTTGAAAGTACCATGTGGAGTTTTCAATGTACCATGAACTTTTATGTCATATTTGTTCTATGATGCATACTAATGAGATGTTGCAGGAGTGTGGTGCAATGCTATTTCCGAGATCATCAAGAGACTTGCAAGATCTATTTTTATGCCCTAGAGATGATGGCTGCTATTTCTATAGAAATGATTGTTTGAATGAGAAGTGTTCACAATACGGTGGGTTGTCAAAGTTTGTTTCATGTTTTCATGAGGGCAGCGAACATGAGTTTGGATTTAATTATGTTGAGAAAAAAGATACGAGACAGTGAAATATACTTTGAACAGTGGAGGTGAAGGTTCTAGACGCGAATTAGTCTCAAGAGAAGTGAGTATTGCTGATTTTATTTTGGATTTTAAGAAAAATCTTTTCTACAAGTATGCAAGGCACACCCATAGGTCTCAGTGGTTGGATCAACAGTTCAAGATGTGTAAGAACTCTTTCCTAATTGGCACTATTGTATTAGTGGTTGATTTTGCAGAGAATTATGCATTGCAACCACAGAATGAGGTACAGTCTCAGTACTACAATTCAATCTAGATTGCTATTTTTGTTCACATTACATATAGACATGCTCCTGATAGTATAGAAGAGGAAAGGAAGATAGTCAAGGAGTATCATTTTTATATGAGTGATGATAGATCGCACTTCTCTGAGTATGTGCAACATTCTTTTGAGAATTTTTTTGAGTTCTTGCATGAGAAAGATATTGCAATTGACCGACATATAATATGGTCAGATAACTATACGGGTCAATTCAAGAATGCTCATATGTTTTATTGGTTGAGTAGAATGCATGTGGAGAGGCGTATACCTCATATTTGGTGTTTTTTTGAGGCAGGGCATGGGAAGGGAGAACATGATGGAGCAAGTGCATGTTTGAAGAGAGCTCTAGTTAAGAAGCAATTGAGGATTTCAGGTGCAAATTTCTCTGATGCACGTTCTATTGTTGATTGGTGTAGTTCAACATTGTTACATGGAGGTACTCTTGATTTGGCAGTGAGCAGATTCTTTTGGTTGGTTGAGGAGGGAACAGTGGGAGATAGATTGGATTGTCAAACAATTAAAGATTTTTCAAAGATGCATTCATTTCTCAGCTCAAATGCAAGTACATAGACCATTTGGACATGAGTGTTGGCTTGTTTTTGTTAGAGTTGTGTTCGATGTGATTGGGATCAGTGCGAGTCAAGTGAGTGGGTTGATACGTGGGTTCCCCACTATCTAAATCCTTTATCTTAAACAATATCCTTGTCAAGCAATGACATGGAAAGTTCACTTGAGTATGATCGTCTATCAGATCTTGTACAACCAGGATATGTTTTTACAGTTGTTGCACCACAAGGGAATGAAGAGAGATCAAAATATTGGTTGGCACGATGTGTAAAGGGAAAAAAAAAGCTAACACAACTAGTGATAGATGATGATGGGTTCACATATCCTACAGGTTCAGTTGTTGTTGTGGGAACTTGGTTGTGAACATACATGATTAGAAAGAATGGCATACCTGCATTTGAAGACTATAAGAGACACAAAACCATTATAATGTATTCACACCTTATTATAGCTACAAATATCAAGTTGTTGAAGCATCAAGCAAAACCAAAGACCAAAGAGCTATGGACAGTGACTACTGTTGATCATGAAGCAATACTGGATACTCTTAAACAAAGAGATGACCCTTTAGGCACACTTGAGTAGTAGGTCTTTAATGGTGCCTTATTTTTTTTATCATGCATTTCATTTCAAACAATGATCATTAAACCTTAATGATCAAGTTTGTTGTGTGTATATTAAGGATGTCTTGAAAATGCAAGTCTATTGATGAACGTTTTTTTTTGGCAACATGGTTTTTGCATGCACATAGCGGGTACATGATATAATTGGAAGGGACGTATTTTTGCAACATGACTTATTATCATGTATTTGATGAGCTTTAAAATTTTTGATGATATAATTATCACAAAACCTTTATGCTCATGCAAGTCTTAATTGATGATATACAATAGTACATCACATTATGATTTTTGATGATATACAGGTTCATGCTAGATCAATCACCGTTGACAAGACCCTCTCTTGGTGATGGTACATATTCTTTTGTGCATTATTGAGATAAAATTTTGTGCATAGAAATTAGGTCAAGTGAATGTATTTCTCTTTAGAAATGACCATATCTACCATCATCTTCAACCATGCAGACAAATGCAATGAGAAGGGCTTTAATCAACATGCGTCTTTCTTCAAAGTTATGCTTGTATACTTTGCAGAGAAACTGGTAAGTTTCATCATTTTACAATCTTATGCGTCTTAAAAATGTTTGAAATGATCTATTTATAATTTGCTATACTAATTTATATTAAGTGTTATAATTTGTTTCTTGTAGCACATTCATTCCGCATAAAAAAGTTACTTATTTTGGTCTTCATTTATATGCAGGCATTGTTGTATGTAAGCTTTTCTCTTAGGACCTGAGGATGTTTGATGCAGGTGAAGTGGGATGTTGTATTTGTATATGGATGTGAATTGATGTAACATTGTTATGATGATATACAATTTCCATGAGCAAATTGGTTTAGTTATATTGATGATAATGTCCATGTATCTATACATGAGTACATTGGTGTAGTTGTATTGATAATGAAAAAAAAAAATCATGTTTACATATCCCTTCATGGATGTCACATGCAAGTGTAATGGTAATTATGTGTATACTATACATGGAAATATCCATGATCATTATGTGTCTATAGTGTAATGCTTGTTTATATATAATTTTAGCGATCAAGGGACGACGTCGGTAGGGTATGACCCCGAGCGTTGGATAGAGTGGGGGGGAAAAATAGGATCATGCGTAGGGTAATAATGCCTAACTGGACATGTCGGAGCCGACGGTTCATTATCACGATGAGCAGAACAAGAAATCGGCCACGCGGCAACATTCGATTGAGTGAGACTGATGATTTTTTTGCCAACCAAAAAATTGTTGCCCTAATAAAAGGGGCTTGGGAAACTTGAAAAAATGAGATAGGCTTTTTTAGGGACCCCTCTCATGGCCCTGTAGGTTCAAATGGATCATTTGTAGGTGCCACAGATTCTGAGTTAGGGTCTGTCAAAGTTTGACAATTTTGAGCACTTAGGGTGCTCAAGGGACGACGTCAGTAGGGTATGACCTCGAGCGTTAGATCAAGTGGGGGGGGGGGGGGGGAATAGGAGTATGCATAGGGTAATAATGCCTGACTAGACATGTCAGAGCTGATGGTTCATCATCGCAATGAGAAAAATGAGAAATCGGCCATGCAACAACATTCGATTGAGTGAGACTGATGATTTTTTTGCCAACAAAAAAATTGCTGCCCTAATAAAATTGTAGGGCAACTTGAAAAACCAAGATAGGCTTTTGTAGGGACCCCTCTTGTGGCACCATAGGTTCAAACAGATTTTTCGCAGGTGCCACGGATTCTGAGTTAGGGCTCGTCAACGTTTGACAATTTTGAGCACTTAGGGCACTCAAGGGACGACACCAATAGGGTATGACCTCGAGTGTTGGGTCGAGTGGGGGGGGAAAATAGGAGCATGCATAGGGTAATAATGCCTAACTAGACATGTCAGAGCTGACAGTTCATCATCACGATGAGCAGAACAAGAAATCAGCCACACGACAACATTTGATTGAGTGAGACTAACGATTTTTTTGCCAACAGAAAAATTGATGCCCTAATAAAACCCCGAGCGTTCGACTGAGGTGGGGGGGAAAATAGGACCATGCATAGGGTAATAATTAATTGTATCAATTATTGTTCATTAAATGAATTGTATTGTATTGTTCATTAAATTAATTGTATTGTTCATTGAATGAATTGTATTGTATTGTTGATTAAATGAATTGTATTGTTCATTAAATGAATTGTATTGTATTATTCATTATAAAAACAACACTTATGATGAAATGAAATGAATTGTATTATTCATTAAATAGCCATTATTAACCATTGTTAATTATTGGAATGAAGATTAAAGATTTCCATGATAACACCACGCACAGATGAGCAACAATTTATATGATCAAATATCAACTTCTGTATATATTAAACTGTCAAATGATTACAAATTGTAAAGCGGAAAATTGAACCCTAGGTGTTCCCCCCACTCCAAGAAGAGAGAAAGGAGGTCACTAGGATTGACAGTTTTCACTTAGGAGAGACTTTACATTCAAAAGAGGGGTTGAAACTCACAAGATCCAATCCCACACAATGCAAGATTGAATTCTAAATGAGTTTCAAGGGTTGAGACATCAAGGATACCCTCTTTTGTAAAGAATGTAGATAGAAGGATTGAGCTAGGAGTGTATGCGAAAGTAAGAAATATTCACTTGTAGATAGAGATAGAGACACGGGATGAAGCTACGGACCTGAAATTAGCAGTAAAATGTCGAGATGATGCTATCCTGCAAGTTTGAGTGAAAGTTGACGGGACGATGGCGCCCGGAGTGCACACGGTCCTCCGAAAAATCTGTGAAACGAAGGGGGATCTGTTCGTCTCTACACAAGGATTCCAGATCTTCAATTACAGCCGCGTACTTGCAACCTTGTTGTAAGAATGTTTGTATTCTTACATGCAAAGGTGTAATGATGTTGGATGTTGTATGTTGTATGTTGTATGTTGTATGTTGTATGTTGTATGTTGTATGTTGTATGTTGTATGTTGTAGGTGATCTCATCTTCAATGGTTGAATCCTTGTCTTTAATGCAACACCTAGCCTTGAATGGAGACCTAGAATGCTCAATTGCTTGAAGGAATGCTTGAGTGTTTGAATGTTTGCCTATCGCTTCTATCTCTTGCACACATATATTTTTTTTCTTTAAAATGGGAGAGGAAATGTAGTTTATATACTTGTCAATTAGGGTTAGGAGACTGATTTTTCCGACCTTAGGCCGACCTAGGAGCATTATTTTCCAAATTGTAAACTTGAAGACCCGATGCCCAACAAGAGATCGGGCCCAAAATAGGGCCAGGGACCAGGGCGTTGGGCATCATGGTCCTGAGGGACTAGGGTGCTAGGCACCATGGTCTTGAAGGACCAGGGCGCTAGGCACCATGGTCCTGAAGGACCAAGGTGCTGGGCACCATTGTCCCACCTCCCGAGACAGCAGGGTGCAAGGAGGATCAGGCCAAGGTGTAGAAAGATGCAGTTTTTGGATGTCGTAAACAGGTTTCGAGGTCTCCATTTAGGTTCAACATTGCACCACCATCGTGAAGACCCAAATGCAGTCAAAATTGCAAGTGTCACAATTTTACGACGCTACATTTAGTCCCCACTTTAGCGGGAGTATAAGTGTACGCCCATACTTTCGGTAAAGTACAAGGAAACAACATTGAAAGACTTTCACCACGTCAAGGAGACAAGATACACCAAGCCCCCAGTGGACTAAGGATCTTATGACTTCAATTGACAAAGTAAAAGGGAAGATCACGAGGGAGAACCATGACTGTTAGTAGTAAGGTTCCCTCACTATGAGTCATGCAAGAAAAATACCAAAAATTTTCAAGGCAAAGCTAAGTTCGCCAAGAATCTTGAAGAGATATGGACGGAGTGTATGCCCCCTACGTTAAAGTGACCGCACATGCCACATCGGGGGTGATTTCTTTAAGGTAGTGATACACATAAGAAATGAGAAGGGAAAGGAGCATGTTATCACAAAGATTTAGCCCCCAAGTGTGAGATAAACCCAAGGATAATAGACACAAAACACAAATCATGAGGTGACTTTGCTTTCCTTGGGGTCAGTATGTTGTATGATAATTCATGTATATCATATGTATGTATGCATAATTGTTCTTCATTCCCCAATCAAGGAAGGTCACCTAGAAGAAGGGAACACATGTGTCTTTTGAGTCAACATGAGAGAGACCAAAAGAGATCTCAATGCTTTGCATCGTCCTCAAGTAGACAACACTAAGGACAACAAATAGAAGAATGAGAATAACACATAGAAGAAGTAACAAAAGAGATCAAGAGAGGAGGAGAGAGTCTGCTATGCTAATGAACTAGTCTAGCACGTCATCCACCCCCCGATCTTGCTGATCAATATTTCAAGAAGGCAGGAAACATGCTAGAGGAGGAACATCCAACACAGCAGATGGAGCTATCACAAGATCCAAACAAGGGCTATCTTCATGTTCCAAGCCACGTTGTTCTTGTCTAGGAGCTGGGATAAGTGCTTTAGAAAATTCGTTAGATAAATGGTTATTAATATCAACATATTCATATTCACTATCAGAAGAAAGAGGAGTAACATTTTCATCATGAATAACATTTTCATCTATATCATCATCAAGAGTTATAAAAATAGGATCTTTAACTCGCACAGGATCAAAACCATCATGCATCTTATGCTTAGGAGATTTTGGCTCAATTTTCGGCTGAGGAGAAAATGGAATAATACTAGCTGAAGGTGTTTTTGGGGATTGCAAAGTTTGAGAAGCAGCTATACGAGCTCTAAGGTGACGCTTTCGTCGACATTCACGCGCAGAATGATTTCATCTAGTCTTAGTAGGAAGTGGAGAAGATTGAGGAGGAGGAATGTTCTCATCCTTATCACTTGGGTGTTTAGGTTGTGGTCTCTTAGGTTGGATAATAGGAGAAGAGGAAGGTCTCTTCTCTTTATAAGAGGAAGGAGGAGGAACTGCTCCATATAAAGGAGGAATATTTGGTTTAGGAAGGAGACCAAGTCCATCATGACGAGGAGGTATAGGTCTACTTTTAGAAAGTTTATTAGACATAGACATAGTCACATCCATAGGAATGGGTTGGGAATCTTCTTGAGGAAAGACATTAGTTTTATCTTTCAAAGGAAGAACTTCCTTCTCAAGAATGATAGGAATATCAAGTTTGGGTGTTTGAGGTTCACTTAGAGATAGGATCATATCTTTTTTCCACTTTTGATAAGATTTGAAAAGATGATCACTTCGCAGTGGAAGAGATTGGAATTTTTTAGGCCAAAAATAATCAATAGGAACGTTAGAAGTTCTTTTAGCTGGTTTAAAGAGACTATGATTGACAGTAACAACTTCACCATTATGGGGAAATTTCAAACACTTGTGAATAGGAGAAGCAATAGCTTTCATGGAAGATAGCCAAGGATAGCCTAGCTTCACACGAAATTGTTCGGATGATGGAATAATAGCAAAGCTCACATCAAGGGATTTGTTATGGACCTCAATAGGTAATGTAATAGAACCAATTGCAAGAGAAGAAAATGCATCAAATAATTTCACAACCACATTTGTTTTGTCATAGATCACTTGATTTAATTGCAAAGTAAAAAGAAATTCTTCAGTAATGACATTAACCATGCAAGAAGGATCAATAAGCACTCCACGGCAAGGTGTATTCTTGACTTTTGCAACTATATATAAAGGACCATCAGTTGCCCTGATAGTTTCACTGGAATCAAATGTGATGGAAGGTTCTTTAGGGATTTTCTGCTACTCTACAAAGTTAATCACATTTGGAGTCGTAGACACAAGATCATCAGGTGAGAAAGAGGAATCATTAGTCTCAATCACATTAGAGGTATGAGAAGGTAATGGATCAGTAAAAATCTTAAGATTTTGGTTAGGAAGAGCTACAAATGTGTTGCCTTTATCATTCACAGCTGAAATAGAGATAGTATTATTATCAATCAGATCTTGAATTTTACCCTTTAAAGCAAAACATTTTTTAGTATCATGCCCAGGTTGACGATGAAATTGACAAAAAGATTTGTTATCAAAATAGGGTGAATTAATCTTTGTAGGATCTATTTGCTTTATAGGAGGGAGAGTAAGAACATTTTGTTCCAATAACTTATTCATAATACTATGCAATGATTCATTCAAAGGAGTAAACTCTCTTTGTTTCTTGAAAAACTTAGAAATAGGAGGCACACCTGATGCTGCATTCACATTGTTGTTGGTGATGTTTTCATTGAACTTAACGAACCCTCTGTCCGGTTTAAACTTCCCAAATGGTTGTTGACTACTATCACCCTTATCACTCAGAGCCATAGGATTTGCTTGTTCCATTTGACTCACAGTCAGTTGATAATTGTGAAGAGTTGCACACAACTATTGGAAAGAAGTAAACTCAGAAAACAGAAGTTTTTCTCTAATATCTTTTTGTAAATTAGAAATAAAGATTCTTTGAATATCATTGTCAGGTACTGGAAAAGAAATTTGAGCACACAAATGCTTATATCTACCAATGAAATCAGTCACTTTTTCTTTAACACCTTGTTTACAATGCATTAAATCAACCAAAGTAACTTTAGGACTATATTGTTTTGAAATTGTTGAATAAAAACATTTGCAAGTTGTTGGAAAGAAGTAATAGAATAGGAAGGCAATGAGAAATACCATTGTTGAGCCTTATCTCTTAATGTTCTAGTAAACAGTTTTGCAAGCAACCTTTGGTCATGAGCAAAATCGGTACATATTGTTTGAAAGGTCTTAACATGTGTTAGAGGATCACCTTTACCATTATAAAGCTCCAACTGTGGGATTTCAACATGCTTAGGGGGGATAGCTCGAACAATGTCAAGAGAAAGTGGGCTCGCAACATCAAATGTGGGCACACTAAACTTAGATTGATTCATAGAGGCAATTTGTTGCTGTAAAGAAGAGACAGTTTGTGCAAGATTGTTAATGGTCACTTCAATCGAAGAGTTCATATTAGACATGTTAGATTGTGATGGAGGTATTATGTTATTGAAAGAAGGTATTGATTGAGAGTAAGGTGGTGGGACACTATGATGGTTAGTCATAGGAGATGATTGGAAACAAGGAGCACTACAAGGAGGAATGGAATGGTTGAATGAATTGCCCCCTTGTGTCATGTTCATTTGTGGAGATGTAATAGGGACACTCATTGAAGGAATGAATAAAGAAGTCAGATTGAATAAAGGAAGAGGGTTGATTGAAGAGGAAGGATTGCCCCCATGACTGGTGATCATAGGTGGAATGTTTTGTATTGAAGTATTCATTATGTTTGATGTAAAAGTAGGTATACTAGCAATAGAAGTTGTCAAAGGAATAGAATGATTGACTTGAGTAGGAGGTTGTGTATAACCTAAAGTTTCGACACAACTCTTCATAGGCATCACATTCAAATCCACAATGTGTGCAATACTACACAAAATATCAATTCCATTCTTATCACTTTGAATCATACGTTTTAGACCCTCAATTAATGAAAGAGCGTGACTATCGGGGTATTCTTGAGACATCCATTGCTGAAAATCATCAAATTTGTTACCCAATTTCAAAAGTTGTTCTACAGAAACCTCATGGAGAGCTTCTTCATCATTAAGAGGATTAGAGGAATTACCCGTGTCCTCGTTAAAAAGGCCATTCAAATTAGGTTCCATCTCCTCAGTAATTAAACCTTGGAAAGACTTAATTCTAAGGCCTCGTCTAACGGGAATAGTGTAAGTAGGGCTTATTGTTGTAAAACTCATGCACTAGAGAGAGAGAGAAGATTTTGAATTTTGAAAATAAAGTTGGCAGAATTGAACAATGAGATAATGATTATCCAATTTGAACTTTGTGAAAGAAGAGGGAAACACAACTTCCAAGAAAGGTAGGCACAATTGAAAAATTAGGGCCAAGGGGGGGTAGCTCTTAATTTTAATTGTTATCTTGAAAATTGAAATCTTGAATTTTGAATTTATTTTCAAATTTAGAGGTAGCAAATTTCAATAAAATCAACCAATCTCCTAGATTTAAGCTGTTAAATGCAATCATGACAATCTCCCGAAATTTCAGAAAAAATGTCAGGGACCGTGGCGAACGGAGTGCACACGGTCCTCGCAACTTTTTTCAAAATTTTTAGGGATGAAAGTTATGATGATTCTAAAGCTAATCTGAAAAAATTGAGTGATTTTATGATCTGTAGATAGGCCAAATTAAAGTTGCAATCTCAAAATTGAACCCTACCAAGATTGTTGAAAAATGCAAATTTTGAATTTTGAAAAAGAGAGGGAAACTAAAATTTTGAATTTTATGATTTTAGAGGGAATACTAAAAGCAATGCAAGCTTTGAAATTTAAACGTTGACTCAATTTCATGCAAAATTCAATTTTGAAAGTGGAAATCAAAGTTGTTGCAATTAAACATTTAATTTCAAAAGTCACAAACTGCAAAAATTTGAATAAAGCACTGAAACTTTGAATGAATGCCAACACACTTTTCAGATTTAGGATAGTAAGAAACACAATTTTGACACAAAATTTCAATTTTAACAATTTTTGAATGATTAGAAGCCTTAATCCAAACAATCACTAGATCAACTTTGACTTTAATTTTGAAAGTGTTAGAATTGATGAAATCAGCCAAGATTCTGGATTCTAGGAGAAAAATACAGTAAGATCTAGCTCCCAAAATTTTGGAAAAAATGTCGGGGACAATGGCACTCGGGGTGCACATGGTCCTCGCAACTTTTTTCAAAATTTTCAAGGATGAAAGATATTATGATTTTGTTGTGGAATCCAAAGTTGCAGCCGATTTGGAGGTGTTCTAATCAGTGAAATCATCGGTCAAAGGTTGAATCAAGAGGGTTTTAAAAATTAGGGTTTTGACACTTAACCACTTAATTTTCAGAATTAAAGCACAAATATGAATTGACAATTTGCAATAGAAGGGTAGATCTGAAACAAGCATTAACAATTAAACATTTCACAAGCTCAATTACTAAAAAGAAAATTTTAAGGTTTTTATGCAATTAACCTCTAAAATTTGCAAAAGATCAAACATGGAAATGTAATTAAGGAAGCAAATTTTTTCAGATCTAACCATGAATAATCAGAATTAGGATGTTCACATCAGGTTCACCAAAATATAAGGCGGAAAATCCAACCCTAGGTGTTCCCCCCACTCCAAGAAGAGAGAAAGGAGGTCACTAGGATTGACGGTTTTCACTTAGGAGAGACTTTACATTCAAAAGAGGGGTTGAAACTCACAAGATCCAATCCCACACAATGCAAGATTGAATTCTAAATGAGTTTCAAGGGTTGAGACAACAAGGATACCCTCTTTTGTAAAGAATGTAGATAGAAGGATCGAACTAGGAGTGTATGTGAAAGTAAGAAAGATTCGCTTGTAGATAGAGATAGAGACACGGGATGAAGCTACGGACCTAAAATTAGTAGTAAAATGTTGAGACGATGTTGTCCTGCAAGTTTGAGTGAAAGTTGACAGGACAATGGCGCCCAGAGTGCACACGGTCCTCCGAAAAATCCATGAAACGAAGGGGGATCTGTTCGTCTCTGCACAAGGATTCCAGATCTTCAATTACAGCCACGTACCTGCAACCTTGTTGTAAGAATTTTTGTATTCTTACATGCGAAGGTGCAATGATGTTATATGTTGTATGTTGTATGTTGTAGGTGATCTCCTCTTCAATGGTTGAATCCTTGTCTTGAATGCAACACCTAGCCTTGAATGGAGACCTAGAATGCTCAATTGCGTGAAGGAATGCTTGAGTGTTTGAATGTTTCCCTATAACTTCTACCTCTTGCACACATATGTTTTTTTTCTTTAAAATGGGAGACGAAATGTAGTTTATATACTTGTCAATTAGGGTTAGGAGATTGATTTTTCCGACCTTAGGCCAACGTAGGAGCATTATTTTCCAAATTGCAAACTTGAAGACCCGATGCCCAACAAGAGACCGGGCCCAAAATAGGGCTAGGGACCAGGGCGCTGGGTGCCATGGTCCCACCTCCCGGGACAGCAGGGTGCAAGGAGGATCAGGCCAAGGTGCAGAAAGATGTAGTTTTTGGATGTCGTAAACAAGTTTCGGGGTCTCCATTCAGGTTTAACATTGTGCCGCCATCGTGAAGACCCAAATGCAGTCGAAATTGCAAGTGTCGCAATTTTACAATGCTACATAAATGTATGTGCATACACAAATATGGCATAAATGGCAACTGAAACAAAATGTATGTCTAAATACGTGAATGTATGTCCATATACAAAATATACATTCCGACTAGACATGTAAGAATCCCAAAACTATCTATAACATCCTAAGTTGTTGATAGATCATCAAAATCGATCCTCTTCCCTGCACTCCTTGGCTCTGAAGGATCCTGCACAAGAAAAACAAACCACGATTAATATTAGTTATATTATATAATTCACATTCAAAAAGAACATAAAAAATAAACTATAATTGAACTATTCATGTTTACCTCATCTCCACCTTTTCTCTTTAGCTTTGCAAGACTCTTAATGTATGTCTTCAGTAGAGGAGGTATGTTTTGAATATTTTCATACAAAACCTACATATGTTCAGAAACATAACATTGATACCAGTTAGCATATAATTGTCACTGATAATAACAAATTATATCTATTAATCAAAAAATAAAATAAACACACATCTACTCGAGGCATCTCTTCTTCTTCTTCAGGTATACTGGGTGTAGTCATCAAGGATGTGAAGCCAAGAATTCTCTATATATATACACAACAAGTATATGAAACTATCAATCTATGTCTAGACATGTATAATCACTATAAGTTATTTGAACTATTCATTCAATCATATTTGCATTCAATTACCTTCCCCTTACATTGTAGAACCTAACTCTAACATGAAGCTTAATAATTTGTATAATTATATATTAACATATTTAATGTCTTCCATGTTGTGTCATAACTACTACTAACTTATATATATATATATATATATATATATATATATATATATATATATATATATATATATATATATATATATATATATATATTAAACATATCGAGAGATATCCTTCTTGAAATGCCTATTATTGATCATTTTTATGCTCTAACAATTATGTATACCTTAACCCTAAACCTAATACTAATATTAACCCTAATACAAAACCCTAACCCTAATTGTAATTATGGTTACCCTAACCCTAATCATAACATAACCCTAACCCCAAAACCATAACCTAATTGAGCTCTAATCATAATTTAACCCTACCCTAATGTTAGCCCAAATTAAAATATAATGGTAACCCTAACTATAAATAAACGCATATCACAATCAAATGTTGACCTTGACAATATCCCTAATCTATACCTAATTGAACCCTACCAATAACCTAATCTTATCATAATTGAGACCTAACGATAACATAACACTACGCTTAATTATAACCCTAGAATTAATCTCTAACTACAACTTGAACCCTAATTCTACCATTAATAAGCACTATCCCTAATCCTAATTTAAACCTATCCCTAATGTAATTGAATCATAGCCCTAATTAACCTCTAATCCTAACCCTAAATATATTAAACCCCTTCCACAATCAAACTGTGACTCTAATTAACTATGATCTTAACCCTTAACCATAATCCCTCTAATTGAATGTTAGCCCTAAACTCAACTCTAATAGTAAATTTGAACCCTAATTACAACTTGAACCCTACTCTAAGCATAATTGAACCCCATTCTAACCCTAACCCTACTCTAACCCCAACCTTAATCCTAACCCAAACCCTAACTCTTATAGCTATCATCACATATTATCTTTAATTGCAATATTAACCCTAACCCTAATCCTAATTATAATTCTAACCCTAACCCTAATTTTAATTATAATTTTTTACCCTAACCCTAATTATAATCAAAGACTGACCCCAATCTCTAACACTAACCCTAATTATAATCCTAACCATAACCTTGACCCCAATTATTATTATAACCCTAACCCTAACTTTAATTATAATCTTTAATTGTAACCCTAATTATAATCACTAAGGTTGACTCCAATCCTAACCCTAACCCTAACCCTAGCCCTAACCCTAATTATAACCCTGACCCTAACCCTAATCACTAAGACTAGCCCTATCCCTAATTATAATCCTAATCATAACCCTCAGTCTAATTATAATCCTAACCCTAACCCTAATTATTATCCTAACCATAAGCCTAACCCTAACCCTAACCCTAATTTTAATTATAATCTTTAATCATAACCCTAAAAAGAACCCTAACATTAATAAAAACACTAACCATAACCAAAACATAAACCAAATCCTAATCCTAACCATACCCCCAGTTATAATTCTAACTCTAACCTAACTATAATTATGCTTACCCTAACCCTACCTTTGATGTAAACCCTCAACATAATTGTAACCCTGACACTGAACCCTAACCCAAACCATAAGTTTAATCCTAATATTAAACCATAATCATAACCCTAATGCTAACCATAATCCTAAACCAAAACCAAACCCCAACATTGATGCTAACTCGAACCATGATATAAACCCTAACCATTATCATAACCCTAACTTGAACCATGATGTAAACATTATCCCCAACCATAACACTAACCATAACCATAATACTTTCCATTAAATAAAGATTAATATATCTTATATTTAACTATTTGCTTTGATCTTGCAACACACACACACATTATTAAAAATAGTCTAAATAATACATAAAAAAATACTATATAAAATTATATATTGATTTATTTTATTGTGCGGCGCCATTGCCACTAGCATATATACCTTAAAATTTAATTTAATCTATATAAAGTACGCCAAGAGATATCCTTCTTGAGGCGCTTATTTTATTTGACTTTTGTGTTTAAAATTGATTAAAAATAGACGCCTCGAGAAGGATATCTCTCGACGTACTTTATATAGATTAAATTCAATTTTAAGGTATATATGCTAGTTTTAAGAGTGTTTTATATTTGGAAAACTATGACATATGATGCATCAGATCTGATGATGTCATGGGGGTAGATGGACTTGTTTAAAGTAGACATGATAGTTACTTTTTAAAACCACAAAACTTAATTTTGGGTGGTCGTAGCATATGGGGGTGGAAGTATTAAACTATATGTTTTAAACATATTGCAAATCTTCTATGAAACACTACATATCTTAGTAGCATGGATTATGTATAAGTCGTGTCACAAGATTTAATAATTATTTTTTGAATTGTACAATTTTAATGGCTTCGATCCTTGTTAAATAAATAAAAATAAATTACATAACAAATTCATTCTATATATTGTTTCATATAGATTTAAGTTGTTTTTTTAATAAAAATTAAATATATTATAAAAGGTCCATTTGAAACAACTCCTATACCCACTATGAAAATCCACTCCACTATGGACACCTCTCCCCTATATTCATAAAAAGAGACACAATGTGTCAAGTTGCTCCCAATAGTGAGGTTAGTTTAGAGTAGGTAAAAGTAGAGATGAAGATAAAGGGGGAGACAAAGAGGGAGAGATGTAGATAGAGAGATAGAGAGAGGTAGATATAGAGATTAAAATAGAGAGATGGTGATAAATAGATAGACAAAAGAAGAGGAAGAGGTAGAGGAAGAGGTGGAGAGAAAGAGACCAAGAGATAGATAAATATATAGGAAGAGGGAGAGATAGATAGATATATTGGTAGAGGCACAAGGAGAAATAGAGATATATGTGGCACTTTGATAGAGTGAGAGAAATAGAGATATAAGGAGACAAAGAGAAGGGGATAGATAGGTAGAGAGGGTGAGGGAAAAAAGGGGAGGAAACTCAATATATCAAGAAGGAGAGGAAGAGAGATATATAAATAGAGGGTGATATAGGGAGATAATGGAAGTGATGTGACCTATCAATTCACTCTTAAAGACCCTGCAATCTAGATTTGATTAAATTGATTGACGACAATAGAATCATCGTGTCTACCTTAGCATCCATGGGGTTCAATAATGGAGGGTTCAGTAATAGAGATGCAAACCAATCCAGTTTTTTAAAACAACGAGGCTTTTTGAATCTTTAATAAAACCAAAAGCTTTCATGAGTATTTTTGAATCTTTAATAAAACCAAGAGCCAATCTTGAAATTGGTCATTTTATGTTTTCGAATTCACTTTTACCATTACAAAATGTGGAAGGATAGACAAAGCATGTGAATTATTTGACACGATGCTTCAAAGAGTTGTTCTCTCATTGAATGCACTCTAATTAGAAAAGTTGTGTCATTACTCTTATATTAATACCTCAATTTGTTTTATTGTCTATTATTTTCTACCCAATTTGAAACACAAATTTGATGCATTAATTTCATTATCAAATGATCGTTTGTGTGTGAGTTCATAATCCAAAATCAATCGATTTCTAATAAATTTATAGATCATGTTGGAAAAATTTAGAATGTCAAATGATAGATTATTTTTTGTTTATTCATCAATATTAATTTTGAATAGTTAATAATCAATTATAAAAAATTTAAATTGTTATTTAAATTTAATTTTTAATTAATAATTTGTTATTATTTTTAATTATTTTTAAATAATTAGTAATTTCTAATTAATTATTTAGAAATTTTTAAAAATTTATAACTTGTACTATTTTTTAAAATCAATTATTACTAATTTTTTATTTATAAATTTATTTTGAAAATTTTAAATTAAAATGTTTATTATTATTAACAATATTAATTATTAATAATAATTAAATCCTAAAAAAGTAAAATTAAAACTTATAATGTCATCATCAAAATCATTTATTCATCAATATTAATTTTAATATTTAAAACTAATAATATTAAGTAAAATTATTATGTGAAATTAATTTTAACTAATAATTTCTAAATAATATATTATTTGTAATTAAAATTTTCCTTTTAATATTTTCATTACTTATTATTAATGTCAATATTATTTTTTTAAATCTTAATAAATACCAATATTAATAAATTTATTTTAAAAATTGAAGTTCAACCTTTTTTTTAATGATATTAATTATGAATAATTTGCAACTATTAATTATTATTAAAATCTTAATATCAAAAAATAAATGCCCATGAAAAATTAAAATAACAAAGATTAAAAAGCATGTCAAGTTTTTAATAACTCACATAAACCAAAAAGATGGCATGTTCTAGATGAGATTCCTCACTCATCTTATCCAAACCAATTTAGAAGTGGGTGCCTTTAATTTAAAATTCTTACCTCTTCTATTGATGTTAATCATGAAAAATAAAATGTAACAATTTTCAAGAAAATATAATTTGAATTGATAGAAAAGTGAATCTACAATAAATGAAAATGAAAGATAACTATTGACACTAGTGCTCCATGTTATAGCTTGAAAATAATTAATAAAAATCGTGGAGGTAATGGTAAAGATTAATTAAAAAATGTAAATGAAGTTATAGGATATGTCAGCCCAACTAGATTTTTTAAAATTATTTGACTGCCATGTTTTTAATTAAAAAAGCAATGAGAACAAGGGCACTAACCCTTACATAGTAGAACTATTAATGAGATCACAGTGCAAAAACAACACTATAACAACATTAACAACAACTAACAACAAAAAGAGACCAAGTCTTGGAAAGTAAAAAATAGAAGCAGAAAACACAAAAACAAACTACAGGAGCGCCTTTCGCACCCCAATGGCATCAATGGCATTGTTCCATTCATTAGACAAGAACTTATACAAGTCCTTAGCCTCCTGCTTATCCTCCTCTGTGTCCGCAGTACATTCCCTCAACAGAGAGAGGGTGAGCGTCGAGCTATGTAAAACCTACAGATGAAATTTGTTAAGGCCCGCAATTTGGGCATCCCAGGCCTCCATCTTGCTCTTGAGCTGATTGACATCGTCCATGATAGCCCGCAATTCAAGAACAAGGCACAGGTTCTCAATTCTTTGCATGATGTCCAACATGTCTGTTTGTAGTTTTTCCATTTGCTCTAGAGTAGGGACACCTTGGTGGTTCGCAGTAGCCATGTCATTTGTAGTCTTATCCATCACCTTGTCCACATCTTCAACAAGGGAACAATCTATATCATTGCCCAGGCCCATCAAGGGAAGAGAGTTCATCACCTATTCCACCATCTTTAATTCTGAGTCCAAGCTACCAAAGTCCAGGGCTTTGGTATCATAATTTTCCTCACCCATTACACCCACAGTACCCATGTTCATAGGGGCCCTATCCTTAACATCAATAGAGTCCTAGGCTTGCATCTCAAAATTTATCATGCCAGTGGCACTAACAGTGTTCAGAACCATGGGGTTCCTTGTCCTCAATGGGGTCCTCCTCCAAGTCAATATTTTTTATAAAAGGGGTCTTATTTTTGCGCAAGATTTTGGAAGCCAATCTGGAGGATCTCCTTTTAACCTCATGATCAGGGGAAGGATTTTCATTCTCGACATCCTCAAAGGATGAATTGTCATCAAAGATAATACGTTTGCATTTAACAGGGGTTTTGCCTTTTCCCTTGGATAGGGAGTGGGAAACGTTGGGAGAGGTGGATAGAGTCAAGTTGGGGGAGACCACAGATAAAGAAATAGTAGAGGCGTAAGCAAGCAGAGACATGGAGAAGTTGGTTGTAGAAAATCCTTCATGGGGATACTAGAAAAATTTGGGGAAGGCCATAGATAGGGCAGCAAGTTGTTAAGGAGTAGGCATGGGGGGCTGAGAGAGCGCGAGGTTCCGAGGGGGGCAAAAGGCCTCATGAAATTTGTACAGACTGTAAATGAGGCCCTAGTGAAGGAGGTAGGGCAGCTTATTTCCATGCCTTGGGTCCATGGTGTCTTTAAGGGAGCTTTCAATGGAATGCAGTAAATAGAAGGGTAGATAGGACAAATCATTATTGCGAAAATGATTGAGAAGGGGAAAATGGTAGTAGTAAAATACCTTGTGCCTGCCCTCAAGAGTGAAGCACTTCATGATCATAAGGCAGATCATATTCCATAGGTGTTTAAGCTCTTTTCGAGAAAACCCACCCTGCAGCTTGACAGGTTCCTCATGGTTGTGGAAGAAGCATTTCAGACCTTCGTTGTTGGCAACATGGCTGGTGTGCTTCCATCGTCATCCATCGAGGACCAGCTTCGTAACCTGGGAAATGTTCTCCTCAAAGACATAAAAAGAAATACCGCCCATCGAAACATGCCTCCTAGACCAAGAGGAGGAAAAAGCAGTCAAGAGCTGCTCATCGTGGCCCTATAGACATTCCAAAAAATCAGCAACCCCTCCTTCAACACAGAAATTCCAGACCAGGGGGTCATTCTTGAAATCATCTAGATTGTCCAGTTCATATCTAACTCTGTCACCCCACATATCCTCTGCCAACAAAACTTCTTTAGACATGAAAAAATAATCGTAGAGAAAATTGCAGAGACCCTTTGAGAAGCAAGCCGAGAAAAGACAATGGGAAGTGTGCAAGCCCGACTTCATTAAGTGAGACATAAAGTTGGGTGCATGGGAAAAATTGAAATCACTTTTAGAAATGATTTCCTAGTTACAAGGCATGAAGAGATAGCAAATACCGGTAGCAACCAACACATTACCAATCCAATCATACCTCATCATGATGCAATAAGCCCAAAGGAAATGCCAACAAAGCGGCACATCCATCACTACCAACTTGGTTGAACAAGTCACCACCACATCGGCATAGAACAAAGGGATATTCTCATATTTAAATTATGAAACCAACACCTCCAAACAACCCCAAGAGAAGAGAGGAGAGTAAGGGAAACACTTGGCAGCAACTCAATCATTGGTAGAAATTTGACTGCCATGTTTGTATAAGTAGTAGGCTTTCATTTATTAAATGTACAAAAATGAGTTTTTGTTTCAAAATTTGAATTTTCTATCCACTATTTTCAATATGATTCAATGAGAGTAAATAAAAATGATATTTTTATAATTATATAAAATATAAAATAATTATGAATTATAGACTTCTTTAAAATTCTTAAATCTGATTGGTCAATTAGAAAAAGAAATTGCGCACAATAAATGTATAAATATTTGATAACTCAATGATGAGCAAATAGTACCAAACTAGTACTAAGAGGGGGGGGTGAATCAGTACAGGCAAGAAAAACGTTTCTAAACTGGTTCCACAATAATTACTCCAAATGACTGGCAAACAGTGACACTGGTTTGAAATAGAGTGAAACCGGTAAAACCCAGAACAACTAAAACAATCATAAACCGGTTACTCACTTATCTTCCTACTCAACTTAGAACTACACTATCATTTCACCCTTAAGTATGAACAGGTTATCTATCATCATATCTTCACAATAGCTAGTTCAACATGTTTTATTGATAGGCATAAAACACAAAACCATCATATGCTTAACAGGTAACATCAAAGCATCACAAGGTAAAAACATCCCACATGACACACATGTTTTTCACATGGAAACCCAACTAGGAAAAACCACGGTGGGGATGAATACCCACAAGCTTGTTGTTGAACTCTTTAGAAGTCCGCTCTATTAGGAGCCTTGTCCAATTAAAGACATTACAATAGGTTCTGCTAGGAACCGATCCTGTTAGGGATCACCCAGTTAAGGGATGGCTACAATACCCGGTTAAGGGTTAAACCCAGTTAGGGTTACCTTGTTAGAGGATTTCAAGAACTCAATAGCTAAAGGATCTCCAGAGCTCTATAGCTTCTTAGAACTCAATAACTTCAAGTTACCCTGTTAAAGGATTTGTATCAAGCCGATTAAAGCTACCCTGTTAAGGGATTTCACAACTATTGAAGTGGTTAAAGATCAACAGGAATTACAATGATCTGGTAACAACACTCAATGCTAATGCAAGTCCGTTTTGGCTCATATCTACCTTCTGCACATTCACTTTGCAGGTATCTCTTTTCTCCTTTGTTCTGGCAAGAATCACGTATCACTTCCGTGAATACACACATACAACTTTTGCCAACAACTCTTGAAAGAAACACAACATCGACCTTATAGGAAACAAATAGGTCAGTAGCAAAAACCCTAAACCCTAAACCTGTTAGGTTAAGAAATTCAAATGGTTCAATCTTGACCATTGAATCATACTGCATTAAATGCAACAATCTTGAATCGATCTCAAGACATTCTCCATCATCCATTATCCACCGATTTCATGGTGGTTGATAACCCATCACGCGTTATCACCATTTGACAAACTTTGTACATTCCCAAGGTAGATAGAGATAGTCTTCTTCATGCAAGATCCTTCACGTGCATAGAGCTTACATGGCAACATAATCTGTTCTCCATTATACTACTAACTCATCACATAAAGATCACCAATTGAGTCACACAGACTTGAGGTATTCCAACCAGAAATCCTGAAGTGGAAACTACCTACCAACTGGTAGTCATACAATGCTTCCATGTGTCGGTTCCCATAACTACATGTCGGTTCACCTTGACATGTTGGTTCCTCTTGAACAAATATACCACTTCACTTTGGCATATATACCGGTTCACACATAAGCCAGTTCTCCCTTCTCACATATCACATATTGACATCAATGACAACATACAATATCATTATGTCCTCATACCGGTTCACAAAATGCTAACAATATCCTTGTCATGGAAGGAACTAATAATAAATGAAAAATACATGAAGTAAAATTGAAAATTAATAAAGATGGTCTAACTTTAAGTTGAATGTGGGTGTGTGGCAGACATTTGCAAAGTTTCGAGGCAAGAGGTTTTAGCGATAAAATATTTCAAAAGTTTATCAAAGGAATATTTGAATCAGCTTCCTCGTGCACTTTGAAGTTTCTTAATATACCTAGGGAATAATGAGAATAGTTTAATTTTGGTGTGTAGTATGCGGGAGAATAGTTCACAAGAGGGTAAGATGGGAATATCGGGCATTAATCCACAAGGGGGAAGACTTGATAACCTAATCATTCTTTTTTGGTACTGTGTCATGTACTATCTTGACCATTCATCTTCGCTAAGATTATTTAGAAGTTTAAATTAATAATGAAATTTGATTATTAAAGTATTGACTAATATAATTATTGTATTTTTTAAGTTAGTAATTTAAAATCGTAACCTTATTGTTCAAGGATTCATTTCTATTTGACTTAATTATTAATTGATTTAATTAATTAAAATTGATTTTATAAATGAATAAAATATATTATTATAATGATAAGATTTTAAATTTCTTTTTTTTATTTTTATATTTATTATTTAATATTGAATATTAAATTAAAATTTAATGAAAGATTTTTTTAAATTGTGATTATTTTTCTATTGTTGTCATTTTATTTTTCTTGGTATTGTATTTCTCATGTCTCATTATTCTAATCGAGAGGACAAGACCATTTGGTATTATTTTGTAAGAGAGTAAATAGCATGTTAAAAAACTTATCTTAGATATTGTGAAAAATGACAAATTTGTTAAGGAAAGAATACAGCTTTGTGTCATCAAAAGATGGGATGAAATTCCAATTGTGTACATGGGTAAAAGTACAATATTGTGTCACACTTTTATAAAGGAACTGGCCAATACAACTTAAACTATTTAACTTTGACTGCATAAAAGTGACATTTCTAAATTGAATTTTGAAATGATGTAAACTGATCAAATGAAGAAAATGTTAATGAAATTTATGTCTATTATTTTTTAAATGTTTTTGGAAAAAAATGATACTTTTTAATAAATACAAAGACAGATTTTTCATTTTTGAAAAAATGTTGAAAATCAAGGGTTCTAGTCGGCATCACAAAAAAAAATGAAAACGAAATTATTTTTTTCTAATTTTTTTTCCAAATAGAGAATATATATATATGCAATGTTAAAAAAAATTAAAAGTTGATCTATACTTTTTTCGTTATAATATTTTGAAGTCCAACATAGCTAAATTTGACAGTTTTCATTGGGCATCACCTTTTGACAACTCAATTTATCATTAACCAAAAAAAAAAACCCCTTTCTAAGAAGATTCTCTCATCTAGTGAAAAAAAAATTAATTTTTTTTAATATCATTTTATTTTATTTTTTTTAATTTCTAAGTAGCCTCTTTTTTAACTTTAAAAATCTACTCACAATGTTTAATTAATAAAAAATATTAAAAATTATCTAAATACTAAAAAAATTATATGGCCAGATTCGTGACTTCGAACTTTGCAAAAGGGTATTTTTTTTTTGTAAAAAAAGTTATGCCTGACAAAAAATAGGGCAAAAGTTCAAGTTTGTTGAAATGTAGAGTTTTTTGCCATTTTGGTGCCACGTCACTTGACACCTTGGCTAGTCTAATCGGACTAGGGTAGTTCGGTCGGACTAAGTCCGGCCAAACTCCTTTGCGCCAGGTTTGGTCCCCCACCTGACCAAGGGACAAAAATGACTTTTTTGTATTTTTTTTGGTCTTATTTGCAAAATCAATCAATTGGGTTATCAGGGTCAATTTGACGGCCATTTGGATGTATTTTTGTTGACGACTATTAAAAGGCATTTTTTATTCAATTTAATAATTTTTTATTTTGGTTTTAATTTGTAAACTATAAACAGTATTTTAATATTTATATTACATGTGTAATTTGATATTAAAATATTAAATTGGATAAAGTGATAGCATTGAGTTTTTACCATTTTTTTATTTTGAATAATGTTAGAAAGTTTGTCTACACTCTGTTCATTTTTCCTTTATAGTTTAATTGCTCACATCTTTATTTCATTTTGGGGTTAATTAACTTGTTTGAAGTGTCTTGTTCCTTTGGCATGCTTTGTGTTTAGATAGAACCCTGAAGATGATAACAAAAAGCATCTGAACTCCCCTCATCTTCCATTGGGCTTTGGGTGTAAGATAAATTGTTATCATCTTCTTTTTAGGTAGAAGGTTTTGCCCTCCCGAGAAGGCCATAAGGCTAGGTGAGAGAGGAATGACCCAAGCGGTACTTCTTCAGCCCACTATATAAATTAATATGCTAGGTGAAAGCCATGACGACTTGGTGAAGTTGGCCTATCTGATGGTTCCCTCAGTATCCACACTTGTGTGAGATGCATAAAAATCCTCTTTATGAGGACTGGGATAGATTCTTAAGTGGATCATCGCCACATTGATAGGGACCAAGTACTGTTGAAGTTCCTCCACTAGACACCTTAGAGTAGTGGCCCACCCTTTTTTGACCGAACATTGCGATAATTTCAGTGCAAGGGGATAGTTGGTTTCCCCCCAAGATACTCACCATAAGGCTCCCGTGAGATGAGGCAGAAATCCTCAGCTTACAATAAGCTACTTGTATCTTTCTGGGGAGAGGGTGATAAGGTCATCCTTCCAGCCCTGGAGGCCCCTAGTTGTCCTCTCATGAAAAAGGAAAAATTAGTGAATACACCCCTCAAGGTGTCCCTACACTTGAGTTGATAAAGATTCTAGTTTGTGGGCTGAAGTTACCACCATGAGAACATTGACCTTAGGATAAGAAAGTGTTTGATGTTTTTTCAATTGTGTTTAGACTCGTGGAAATTGGGTTGAATTTGGCCTATGAACATACACATTGACGTTAATTTTTATACTATCACTAGTTATAACAATCATTGTGTCTTCTTGTTTGCCATGTTTGATCTAAATGGACACAAAAAATTTATGTGTGTGTTTGAACTATATATGTATATATGTACATGTATGTGTGTATGTGTGTGTATGCATGCATGTGTGTAAGTGTGTATATGCATGCATGTGTGTATGAGTACATGTGTGTATGTGTATGTGTGTAAATGTGTATGTGTGTGTATATGTATACATGTATTTTTGTATATGTATGTGCACGTATGTGTGTGTATATGTTATATGTGTATATGTGTATGTATATGCATGTGTATGTGTGTGTATATATGTGGGAGTATGTACATGGATGTGTGTATGTGTATATGTGTCTATGTGTGTGTGTGTGTGTGTGTGTGTGTTTGTGTGAGTATATGTGTATGTGTATGTGTATGTGTATGTGTATGTGTATGTGTATGTGTATGTGTATGTGTATGTGTATGTGTATGTGTATGTGTATCACGTATGTGTGAGTATGTTTGTATGAGTAAGTGTATGTATATATGTAATGTATGTGTACGTGTGTGATTATTTGTGCATGTCTATGTATATGTATGTGTGAGTGTGTGTGTGTGTGTGTGTACTTGTATGTATGTGTACATGTGTGTGTGTGTGTGTATGTATGTATGTGTATGTGTGTGTATGTGTGTGTATGTGTTTGTGTATGTGTATGTGTATGTGTATGTGTATGTGTATGTGTATGTGTATGTGTATGTGTATGTGTATGTGTATGTGTATGTGTATGTGTATGTGTATGTGTATGTGTTAGAAATTAGGATCTAAGGATACTAATCATTATAAACAAGATTATAAAGTAAATGAAATATGAAACATACATGCAAAATGTACACATTACACAAGATATACATGGGGAAAACCCTTTCAGGTAAAAAACCCCATAAAGCATCATTTAATTAAAACACTTACACATATAGTATATAATAAAATAGACATGAACCTGGGGACACTCCTCCAATACTTCCACATGGCCAATAATACCTCATATGCATAGTGATACAACTCACCATAAAGCTCCAAATTCACATTTCTCTCAAATGACAAAGAACCTCCTTAAATATAGGAGGAAGGTGACTTCACTAGTCACACCTTTTCAATAACCCCCACTCATAAATAATTAATAATCTAATAGTTATTAGATTATAATTATTTCAAATGGGATATGCTTATAAAGCATATAATATATAAGGTTTTATAACCTTATATTAGAACATTATATATAAATGTTATAAGGATTTGATCCCTAATAACATTATGCTCTAACACTCTCCCTTAATGTTAATAGGGGATCACATGTCAATTTCCATAGAAGAAAAAATGAAGCACCCCAGTAACGTAGGTCTTCTTTGACAGTGATAAACAGGGACACAAATATATGCCAACATGAAGATCGTGCATTCCAGACTACATGAAAGTCATCTTGTCATAATTTATAATCCTAGTGTTTTAAAAATGATGTTGTGAGGTCTTAAAAAATTATATTGGAGCCGCGGTCCCCTCAAATTAGCCTCTCCCTAGGTTCATTACATAGTGCCCGTAGGTCTTAATACAATGCTTTTACAAGTGGAAGTTTTACAAGGAGAAGAATTTACAATATGCCTGTAGGACTTAAAAAAAAAATCTGCCCGTAGGTCTTACGATACTGTGCCTGGAGGACTTAAAAAAAATCTACCCGTAGGTCTTACAATACTGTGCCTATAGGACTTAAAAAATGAAGATTTAGCCACTAGGTGGTGTCTTTGACATGCACACTCCCCCTCAATGGTATCACCTAAGGCCAAGCATTATTTGAATTTGGAGCATATAATGCCTAAAGGTCTTATGCCTATTAGGTCTTAAATCTAGGATTTAGCCACTAGGTGGTGTCATGTACACTCCCCCTTAATGGCATCACCTCAAAGCCAATCACTGCATAGACGATTTCAAAGTGATGGCTAAAATTATAATATATAGTGTAGTACCCCTACCGTAATCGATCTCTAACCTTGGTTTAATCTTGATTAGTTAATCGTAATATTATGTTATAGTCAGATGTTAATTTTACGCATAGCTATTGATGTGGTTCTCACACTAGTTTTATGCTGGTTGTTTAGTGTTCTTATTTCATGGTATTACATCGAGCTAACACATTCATTAAGTTATTATATATGTATGCATGTATGATCGTTGGTTGCAGGAGATTTCAAGTACGAAGTCGCATGAGTGCGAGGTTCGTCGTCACCTAGTTTTGCAGGTTTGAGCATACCTTTTAATCCTTAGAGTTGGATTAGGTGGTCGTAAGACCCTAGTTGACCTTATTCGTGCTCCAAGGAGCATCGCCAGTCGTCGTCGGTAATCCCTGGTTGGTTTGGGTTTGCGAGTCGTCTGTTTGGTTGACCTTCTCAGTTTGCGTGCCTGGTGTGTTTGGTTAATTGATGAATTAGTCCTTAGTATTTCTCTCTATTAAATATATGCGTTTGTGCATTGAGGATTAATGGATTAAATTAATCAGGTATTCGTTATGCGATTTTCGTTGTTAATGAATTGCCTGTTTTAAATTGGGAGTGAGTTCGATTTAAATGACTGATTTTGAATATTAATGCATTTATATATGCTGTGGAAAAGTAAGCTTTAGATTTTATCGCCATAAAGTTAATTGCATTCTGTTGGCGTTTATAATTTGAAAGATTAAATTTGTTTAAATGAGGAAATCGAATTTTAATTGTTAAAGCAAGTATTGTTGATATTGTTGAAAAGAATTAATTTTTAAGTATTATTTTTAAATAAAAGTTTTTATTCCAAAAATGGGATTTTTGGGTCAACTCTCCCATATAACCCAAATTTGGGGAAAAATGGGAGGATGGACAAATTTGGAAAATCTTTGGTTGGAGAAAATTTTGGCAAGAAAATGGGAAATGAAGTTGGAGGTTTTGGGAAGGAATGATGCTGGATCTGGCAGGTGAGCTCTCCTTCGGCCATTCTAGGATTGCGTTTTAAGGTAGGATTCTGAACTTGTTATTGAAAATCAATGTGATTGTCCATTTGAATTAGCTGGAAATTTTGGTTTGGAGATTTTGGTTTTGAGATGTTGGTTAAATCCTCTTTGTTTTTGGGTGTTTGAAACCCTTGGGCGTTTGAAAAGGATGAGAAAACCATCATGATAATGTGATATCAATCCCAGTTCGTTTAAACCGAACTTTGATCAAATCGAAATTTCTCTTTGTCAAATTTTGGTGCTGGGCGTTTTGTTATGGAATTTCGGACTGTGTTTCGAAGAAACTAAAGAAATTTATTATTACATTTTCGAACTATGTTTTTTATGTTTTATGGCGCTGTGTAAATGCCCATTTTTACCCCTGTGTGTTAATCCATGAACTATATTACCTCTTTTTGTTAGCTGTGCGTTGTTTCTTTACGGGGCGGACTGGGCGTTGTTTTCTTTCTTGTTTGAACTGCGGGCCGGGGTTTGGGAGAGCGGGGAGCGGAGCTCCACCCGCTCCCCTCCCCTCCCCCACTCTTTTCCCCCTCTCTCGCACGCTACCTCCCCCCGCACGTCCTCCCTCGCTGGTGTGAACGGCTAGGCCGCGGCACACTGCGGTGGCCGCAGGGCCGCGGTGGCCGCAAGGCGCCGCGGACCTGCGGACACCGCAGTGGCGCCGCCCGCATGGGCATCCCCTGCGGCTGGTGTGGGATGGCGGCTAGGGTTAGGGCACGGCCCGCCCAGCTCGCCTTCCTCATTTTTAAAACGCGTTTTGGTTAAAACAAAATTCATAAAATGTTTTCTTTTTAGGTATTCTTTTCACTCAAATAAAAAGAATGCATATGATATGAGTATAGTTTATAATGAAAGATGTTTTTTTTCAAATGTATTTTTTTTAACTCAAAAAATATATATATATATATATAACGTTTTTTTTTATACTAGGTAATGTAGATTTTGATGTATGGTTTAATATCAAATTGTGTATAATGTATTGATTGTGGAATAACGAATATACTCCTTACTTAGCAGTTCATTTTGGATTCTGCTATACGTGCATAGGAAAGTAAAATTCGGATTGGGAAATGATTACCTTCATTTGGTTTCCCTTTTATTTTTATATTCCCGTGATTCGTATTATGCATCTGGGATTGAAAATATGAAACTGAAGAGGTCGGTTTTCGACCGGTATGTTAATGACGTTTTGTTGGAGATTAAATGTATCCTTGTTTAAATTGCTTAATGGTTGTCAAATTTTATTAATATAAATTGGTTTAAAGACTCGTTATGGCTTAATTTGCCTGTTCGATGCTTTGAACCTTAGGTGTTAGAAAACCAAGAATAACTTAACCCTTGATGAGATAGATAATTGTAGTCCGATTTAGATCTTGTAGGAAAACTTGATCGATTCTAATGATTAAATCAATTTGAGGAAATATTGTCTTTTCTGTTTACTGCCTTGCGAGTTTAATTTCTGTATTCGCCTTTAATTATGAAATGGCATGTTTTGCTTTGTTTAGTAGGACCCTGTCATATGCATGATTTGGTGTTCCTGTTTCAGTCCTCGATTCCGAGTTGACGATTGTATTGTGATGTTGTCATAGTTGGTCGTATTCCTTGTGTGTGAGTCGAATGATGATTGTGGTTGACCGTTGTTGATCGGGTCTCTAGTTAGAGTACCGTCAGCAAGTGATTACCTTGAGTCATGTCTGACCAGATGATTGTTTCTCTTCTTGAACTTTGTTCGTTTGACCATGTGTATTCCTTGGTTTTGAGTTCGTTTGAGTATAGTCTAGTGTCGTATGGGAAAGTGGCTTTCGATTGGGGGCCGCGCCCAAAGTGGCTGCTGGGTAACCCGTCGAAAGTGAGTCTAATAAGTGATAACCTAAGTAGATTAGAAAATAATTTATAAAGAAGATAATGTGCCTCACACATGGGACGAGTGCTAGCATAGACTCGACATGCTGTGAGAAGGCCTAAAATGGCAAACCACCTTCCTTGTCTTCACGAGAGGATGTGTGGGTCCACATGAGGCTTGGATGGGCCGGAAGTTCGGATTAGGTTGCCAGGGTTACCAGTGTATGGGCCGGGACCTATGAAGACTTGCCATGGTATCCATACCAGGTTGTGTGATGACACTTGTCCCTACGTTCGCTAGTGTGTTGTCATTTTGTCCTGTTTTGAGTACCTTTGTGAGTCGTCCTTTGTCGCTGCCCTTGTGAGTATCGGTTCCATGTTAGACCCTTGGGTGGTGATGGTTCAGTTTTATGGAGGCTCTCACGGACTCTTATGTTATTAGCTTTGATTATGTTCAGCTGGATCCTGTTCCTTGTAAGGATCGTTTATGTATTTATTGACCGGTGTGGTCGTTTGTATATTGCTTATGTATCGCCTTGATGGCTGGATAGTATGGTGTAATCTCTTGTACTCTTAACTTTATTATTTATCAGAAGGGGTCTTGCAGTTGAGCAGACCCGGAGATGTAGCCCTTTAGGGGTGAACTCCGAGATCAGTATGGTGTTATGTGGTGTATTCTCTTATGTTTCCTTTATTCAGCTTTTTCATGTATGATTAATTTATGTAAAAGGGTTACGTGGATAATTGGAATTAACTATTAATGCTTATATTCATTTCTTCCTTGAATGCCATGTTGATCGAATGCATAATTGGTTGAGATGCCATTTATCGTAATGTATGTGTGATATCGTCCTTTTAATGCAATAAGTTGGATTATGGAATAATGTATCTTAGAGTAATGAATTATACTCAGTTGTTGTTAAGAAATTTAAATATGCTTGGAAAAATCTCTTATGTTTATGGTGAAAATCCTAGTGTATTAGTATGTTAGATGTATGGTTTGTAATTTTAAATGAAAAGCTTGAATGAGAATCATGAATGGATCTTAATGATGAATCCTTGCTTGTGATTTACATTTCAATCCTTTGAAAGAAATTGTCCTGCTTATGAATTATCACGTTATTAAGATATCCAGCTTTTGGACTAATTGTGTGAGTTAAGTGTATTGTGAAAATTTAAGTAATCTCATTGGGAAACTCTTTAGGAGTTAGTTGTTGTCTTCCGCTATGTAATCTGAATATTTGTTATCTTGTTGCATCTTATGTGTTGTAACTTTAAAAAAAAAAAAAATTTGCACTCTATTCTCGTAATTGTGGCTTATCCCTTCGAGGTTTCCTGGCGGGGCATTACATTTGGTATCAGAGCCCATGTTGCAAACATTGGGATCTCTGGTGTCGCGTGTGCCCTCTATTGGTGTGAGGTGTATTAACCTTATGTGTATGCTTGTCCTCCTTTTGCATGTGAGTGATTGAGCAGACCTTAGCTGGTGTGTAACGTGTGTGTGTTCACGCCTGGTTTTCGCCTTCTTGATGTTGGTGTTCGAGTGCTTATTTGTGCATTGTGTGCTTATTGATGTCTTGGTCTACGATTTCTCTTATTTTAAAAGAGAGTCGTATGTACCTTCCTTTTTTGAGTATTGTACTCTTTAGGCTAACCCATTTGGGTTGGTCCGTGCTTGTCTTGAATCTGAAAGTGCGAATTGCATTTGTTTAAAAATATTGTGAGCTAGCTTAATGTTGTCCACTTGAAGGACTAGCAGGGCAATTATTGAATGCTTATTTTATAGAAAATTAAATGATTATCACCATTTCTCTCTCTCTTTCTGGAAATTGAAATGATTAGGATATCTGTAATTATCTTTGATTTGAGTTCCTTATTTGCAAGAGAGAAAAGGGTGTGACTTCTTGAACCCTTGTGCGAGCCTTATGACGTTTATGTTTTTAGATTATTAAAGGGCTATGGGTTTAAAATTTATTTTGGTTAATGGGAGAAAACTGTATGTGTACGTTTAAAGAATTCTCCATGTGTATGTTGTAGGAGTAGCATGATTAAATTCTACCTTAGTAAGGTGCATTGCTATGCGAATAGTTGAATTCATGTGAAACTGCTTGGTTTGTGGAAGAAGTATTAAAAGAGCATGTTATTGTAGCTTCGAGAAAGTATTAATGTGTTCCCTGAAAGATTGTTTATGTGTTTTCCGAAAGGTTGTTTTATGTGTTTCATTAAACCAGTTTGATTGAAGATTTATTTTAGCAAATGCTCCATTGAACTCGCTTTTGGGTATGTGGAATTACCTTAATGTGTTTAGAAAGTGCGAATGAAAAGCTTGTTTGATGTGTATGCATTAATATGTTCTATTTGGTTAATAGCTCCTTGCTTATCTTTGATCGTAATGTGATCTTCTCTAATAGGTTGCAAATTATGACATGTGTCTATATTGTATTATTATAAGTGAGTGTTCTTATGAGGTCTTGCATTATCAAAAAGATTGCCTCTATTGATCTCTGCTTGTTTGGAAAACTAGAACCTCTTGTTGCAACCCTAATTATTGGAAATGTTTTTGTTAGGCTGATTGTCATCCTTCTAAACGGTAGCGAAATGAAAACCGTGTAATTAAATGATAGGCTTATAGTGAGAAATGTATAATGTAGCGTGATCTGGTTTGATCTTGCATTTTTTGTAGGAAATAGTTTGGTTACCAAACTCTCTTTCCCTTCTCTTTGCCTAATCATAAGATTTTTAGAAATGACATTGAAGAGTGCATTGATTTAAATAGAATGCCTATAAAACATGTGAAATTGTATGTGGCTTTTTGGCTTCATAGTGATAGATGAAAGTCTTAAGCTTTAGAAGTGAATTTGCTTAGCTAGTAATTTAATTATGAATGCTTAGTGAGATTCGAGAAAGATGTAGGAATGATGTTATTTCCTTAAGTAATTGTGAATTGTTAATAATTTCAGTACTTGAATCTAGAGTAAACTTGATTCAGTTATTTATGTAGAAAGCATAATTGAAATCTTCCTTGTATAGATGTTAGCGTACTGGAAAGTACTCCCCGTAAATGTGACTAAACCAGTACTGGTGTATCTGTATGTGTTGTAAGAAACCAGTGCTCGTTATGTGTGCCCATGGATTGGTGAAGTAATCAACCATGGAGGATATGTTGCTTATGAGTATGGGAAACCATACTGTTTATGTAATGTTGCTTATTTGTTCCCTGCTGAGTACCAAACCTCGGGTTGTGGGTAACTCGGTATGTTAAGGGGTAGTATTCGAAGTAACCGTTCCTTGAATAGTATGGATTGGCGTACGAGTAATGTCGGTGCGAAGCGACTTGGCTTCTCTACTTCGAGGAATGATATAGTTGTACTACTAAACTGTATCAAAGGTGTACTCAATACTTTCCCTTTTGATGAACCTATTTACGATTTTCATGAGTGCCAGCCTTATTCCTATCCTTCATTTGAGCATATAGATGGCAGTTTTGAGCATATTGTTGGACTCTATTGGAGCATCTGTTGCCTTGTCTTCATGAGAGGCGTGTTATTGTTCTTACATAAGTTGCCAACTGACTAGTGTTGGTAGACTTGTGGATGGACCATAGTCATGTATACCTCTGACTTACGGCGAGTATCCTGAGAGGAACATCGCTATGCAGAGTGTGACTAGCGCGTGCCTTATCCGCGGGGTACACTGCCATGCGAGATACGTCCATTGCGTGTTTTGTCCGCTTGGAGTATTGCCATGCCGTGCTAAGACACGATGCGGGATGTAGTGGACATTTCCATGCGGCCTACCGCTAGGTATTGGGTAGAGCCATGCCACGTGACAATGTGATGCGGGGTGATGTCGAGGTGCACACTGCCATGCCATGGGGATGTGTGACTTGGCCACACCACATGATGAGCTACTAGGATAGCTAGACGATTGTTCCTTCCTTCCTCGTTGGTGGCTAGCTATTAGTCACGCAGTGATGTTATGTGCAGTTGTGCTATTCTTTTTATTTCTTTGGGGATCAGCAGTTTATTTTACTTTGATTTTGAAGGTTTGGCCACGATCTTGTGATCTTTTGCACCTTTGATTTGGTGTTGAAATTCCGGATTATTTTCTTGCCTTACTGTTGGAATTGAGGATTTATTATCTTTATTCTTCTGTACTTTGGTGGCTAAACTGGTTTATCCTTATTGTTTTCGGATGCTGGTCTTGTGTTGCAATGTGAATTCCTCTCCAAGAACGTAGGAGACGGGCTTGGATGAGTGTATACGAGGAAGTAGACGCAAGGAACCTTGAGGATGGAGGTATGTGAGGCTGTGAAAACAGCTAGGATCCACTACCTACCTATGTGTGGTGACTATCTCTTGGAGGCTAAACACCTTACACAACAAGGGATATTCACGAAGGTCTTGTATGGAAGGTAGCACCGCTATGGTGTGCCTAGCACCATCAAGCCTTTGAGTGAGATATTGGATATTTATGATCATATTGTTGTTATGAGATCAGGCATAGAGATGTTGATCGTGCATGTTATCCTCGATCGAGCATTAGACATGCTCACATGTGGCCTTTTGTGTTATGCATTCCAGTTATGTGGATGGTTATTATTTGTATCATGGAGTAAATTGTGTTAGCTTGTCGCTATGTTATGGGACATAGTCTTTGGAAAGGTTTTCTTATGCCTGGCAAGTGTAAACAATTGAGTTATTTTGTTGCTCTTATTTCATGAAAGCTAATTTGGCTGTAGAAATTGATATTTTGAGCTAGTTCTATGTTATTAAATTTTATGATAAAGATGGATTGGTAAAGGAAATTGATCTTATGGCATGTTTTTCTGTCATTTTTGATCGATGATTATGGTGATTGTTGGTTACCTCCTTGTAATGCTTTAATTTGGTGCAATGAAAGGAAGAAAATTCTTGTTTGTCTGCTATGATGGTGGATAATTCCTAGAATATCTTTAAGGAACGTATGGTTTAGATGTATCTTGCCAATGGATAATGGCATTTGTAAAGGATTTTGCAATTATATTTCATTTATTTATGGAAAGTTTTCTATGTGCAATTTGATCTTTGTTGAATGAGTTTCAGGGCTGATGCGTACGACATGTTCTTCATCTAGCCTTACAACTTCCAGGAGTAAGTCGGAACCTAGGGGGGGAGAATGTAGTACCCCTACCGTAATCGATCTCTAACCTTGGTTTAATCTTGATTAGTTAATCATAATATTATGTTATAGTCAGATGTTAATTTTACGCATAGCTATTGATGTGGTTCTCACACTAGTTTTATGCTGGTTGTTTAGTGTTCTTATTTCATGGTATTACATCGAGCTAACGCATTCATTAAGTTATTATATATGTATGCATGTATGATCGTTGGTTGCAGGAGATTTCAGGTACGAAGTCGCATGAGTGCGAGGTTCGTCGTCACCTAGTTTTGCAGGTTTGAGCATACCTTTTAATCCTTAGAGTTGGATTAGGTGGTCGTAAGACCCTAGTTGACCTTATTCGTGCTCCAAGGAGCATCGCCAGTCGTCGTCGATAATCCCTGGTTGGTTTGGGTTTGCGAGTCGTCTGTTTGGTTGACCTTCTCAGTTTGCGTGCCTGGTGTGTTTGGTTAATTGATGAATTAGTCCTTAGTATTTCTCTCTATTAAATATATGCGTTTGTGCATTGAGGATTAATGGATTAAATTAATCAGGTATTCGTTATGCGATTTTCGTTGTTAATGAATTGCCTGTTTTAAATTGGGAGTGAGTTCGATTTAAATGACTGATTTTGAATATTAATGCATTTATATATGCTGTGGAAAAGTAAGCTTTAGATTTTATCGCCATAAAGTTAATTGCATTCTGTTGGCGTTTATAATTTGAAAGATTAAATTTGTTTAAATGAGGAAATCGAATTTTAATTGTTAAAGCAAGTATTGTTGATATTGTTGAAAAGAATTAATTTTTAAGTATTATTTTTAAATAAAAGTTTTTATTCCAAAAATGGGATTTTTGGGTCAACTCTCCCATATAACCCAAATTTGGGGAAAAATGGGAGGATGGACAAATTTGGAAAATCTTTGGTTGGAGAAAATTTTGGCAAGAAAATGGGAAATGAAGTTGGAGGTTTTGGGAAGGAATGATGTTGGATCTGGCAGGTGAGCTCTCCTTCGGCCATTCCAGGATTGCGTTTTAAGGTAGGATTCTGAACTTGTTATTGAAAATCAATGTGATTGTCCATTTGAATTAGCTGGAAATTTTGGTTTGGAGATTTTGGTTTTGAGATGTTGGTTAAATCCTCTTTGTTTTTGGGTGTTTGAAACCCTTGGGCATTTGAAAAGGATGAGAAAACCATCATGATAATGTGATATCAATCCCAGTTCGTTTAAACCGAACTTTGATCAAATCGAAATTTCTCTTTGTCAAATTTTGGTGCTGGGCGTTTTGTTATGGAATTTCGGACTGTGTTTCGAAGAAAATAAAGAAATTTATTATTACATTTTCGAACTATGTTTTTTATGTTTTTAGCGTTGTGTTTAAATTTTATGGCGTTGTGTAAATGCCCATTTTTACCCCTGTGTGTTAATCCATGAACTATATTACCTCTTTTTGTTAGCTGTGTGTTGTTTTCTTTCTTGTTTGAACTGCGGGCCGGGGTTTGGGAGAGCGGGGAGCGGAGCTCCACCCGCTCCCCTCCCCTCCCCCACTCTTTTCCCCCTCTCTCGCACGTTACCTCCCCCCGCACGTCCTCCCTCGCTGGTGTGAACGGCTAGGCCGCGGCACACTGCGGTGGCCGCAGGGCCGCGGTGGTCGCAAGGCGCCGCGGTGGCCGCAAGGCGCCGCGGACCTGCGGACACCGCAGTGGCGCCGCCCGCATGGGCATCCCCTGCGGCTGGTGTGGGATGGCGGCTAGGGTTAGGGCACAGCCCACCCAGCTCGCCTTCCTCATTTTTAAAACGCGTTTTGGTTAAAACAAAATTCATAAAATGTTTTCTTTTTAGGTATTCTTTTCACTCAAATAAAAAGAATGCATATGATATGAGTATAGTTTATAATGAAAGATGTTTTTTTTCAAATGTATTTTTTTTAACTCAAAAAAAAATATATATATATAACGTTTTTTTTTATACTAGGTAATGTAGATTTTGATGTATGGTTTAATATCAAATTGTGTATAATGTATTGATTGTGGAATAACGAATATACTCCTTACTTAGCAGTTCATTTTGGATTCTGCTATACGTGCATAGGAAAGTAAAATTCGGATTGGGAAATGATTACCTTCATTTGGTTTCCCTTTTATTTTTATATTCCCGTGATTCGTATTATGCATCTGGGATTGAAAATATGAAACTGAAGAGGTCGGTTTTCGACCGGTATGTTAATGACGTTTTGTTGGAGATTAAATGTATCCTTGTTTAAATTGCTTAATGGTTGTCAAATTTTATTAATATAAATTGGTTTAAAGACTCGTTATGGCTTAATTTGCCTGTTCGATGCTTTGAACCTTAGGAGTTAGAAAACCAAGAATAACTTAACCCTTGATGAGATAGATAATTGTAGTCTGATTTAGATCTTGTAGGAAAACTTGATCGATTCTAATGATTAAATCAATTTGAGGAAATATTGTCTTTTCTGTTTACTGCCTTGCGAGTTTAATTTCTGTATTCGCCTTTAATTATGAAATGGCATGTTTTGCTCTGTTTAGTAGGACCCTGTCATATGGATGATTTGGTGTTCCTGTTTCAGTCCTCGATTCCGAGTTGACGATTGTATTGTGATGTTGTCATAGTTGGTCGTATTCCTTGTGTGTGAGTCGAATGATGATTGTGGTTGACCGTTGTTGATCGGGTCTCTAGTTAGAGTACCGTCAGCAAGTGATTACCTTGAGTCGTGTCTGACCAGATGATTGTTTCTCTTCTTGAACTCCGTTCATCTGACCATGTGTATTCCTTGGTTTTGAGTTCGTTTGAGTATAGTCTAGTGTCGTATGGGAAAGTGGCTTTCGATTGGGGGTCGCGCCCAAAGTGGCTGCTGGGTAACCCGTCGAAAGTGAGTCTAATAAGTGATAACCTAAGTAGATTAGAAAATAATTTATAAAGAAGATAATGTGCCTCACACATGGGACGAGTGCTAGCATAGACTCGACATGCTGTGAGAAGGCCTGAAATGGCAAACCACCTTCCTTGTCTTCACGAGAGGATGTGTGGGTCCACATGAGGCTTGGATGGGCCGGAAGTTCGGATTAGGTTGCCAGGGTTACCAGTGTATGGGCCGGGACCTATGAAGACTTGCCATGGTATCCATACCAGGTTGTGTGATGACACTTGTCCCTACGTTCGCTAGTGTGTTGTCGTTTTGTCCTGTTTTGAGTACCTTTGTGAGTCGTCCTTTGTCGCTGCCCTTGTGAGTATCGGTTTCATGTTAGACCCTTGGGTGGTGATGGTTCAGTTTTATGGAGGCTCTCACGGACTCTTATGTTATTAGCTTTGATTATGTTCAGCTGGATCCTGTTCCTTGTAAGGATCGTTTATGTATTTATTGACCGGTGTGGTCGTTTGTATATTGCTTATGTATCGCCTTGATGGCTGGATAGTATGGTGTAATCTCTTGTACTCTTAACTTTATTATTTATCAGAAGGGGTCTTGCAGTTGAGCAGACCCGGAGATGTAGCCCTTTAGGGGTGAACTCCGAGATCAGTATGGTGTTATGTGGTGTATTCTCTTATGTTTCCTTTATTCAGCTTTTTCATGTATGATTAATTTATGTAAAAGGGTTACGTGGATAATTGGAATTAACTATTAATGCTTATATTCATTTCTTCCTTGAATGCCATTTTGATCGAATGCATAATTGGTTGAGATGCGATTTATCGTAATGTATGTGTGATATCGTCCTTTTAATGCAATAAGTTGGATTATGGAATAATGTATCTTAGAGTAATGAATTATACTCAGTTGTTGTTAAGAAATTTAAATATGCTTGGAAAGATCTCTTATGTTTATGGTGAAAATCCTAGTGTATTAGTATGTTAGATGTATGGTTTGTAATTTTAAATGAAAAGCTTGAATGAGAATCATGAATGGATCTTAATGATGAATCCTTGCTTGTGATTTACATTTCAATCCTTTGAAAGAAATTGTCCTGCTTATGAATTATCACGTTATTAAGATATCCAACTTTTGGACTAATTGTGTGAGTTAAGTGTATTGTGAAAATTTAAGTAATCTCGTTGGGAAACTCTTTAGGAGTTAGTTGTTGTCTTCCGCTATGTAATCTGAATCTTTGTTATCTTGTTGCATCTTATGTGTTGTAACTTTAAAAAAAAAAAAAATTTGCACTCTATTCTCGTAATTGTGGCTTATCCCTTCGGGGTTTCCTGGCGGGGCATTACATATAGTATGTTATCATGATCTTCAAAGTGTCTTTATTATAGAATGATTTCACTTGAGTGAGGTGCCCATGATCTTCAAGGTTCCTTTATTATATAATGCTTTCACTTGAGTGAGGTGCCCATGATCTTCAAGGTGCCTTTATTATAGAATGCTTTCACTTGAGTGAGGTGCCCATGATCTTCAAGGTGCCTTTATTATAGAATGCTTTCACTTGAGTGAGGTGCCCATGATCTTCAGTGTTTATTTTGATCTTTAGAAATGATATTCTCTAGAATGAGTAAAGTAACTTCAAGTAATATGGTACTTTCATATGTATCCAAATGGAACTCTTCCATAAATCTTCAAGGCCATATTGATTATTTAAGAGCTACATTCATATTTTGTCCATTTGATTCAAAGACACATAGAAGATAGTCTTCTTATTAAAGTATTGCAGCATCCATGTAATAGCACTTGCACCATATGTTTTGAAGGAATAACCTCGCCATAGAAGAAACAATATAGTTAGTAACATAGTAATCAACTTCATTTTTGGTGCAAAGAAAGAACATAATATTATTTTTTGTCATTTTCCAAAGATCATATAATATTCCTTATAAAAAATATAGTCCAATGATTGGTAGAAAGGAGATCAACATATATTTTCATGAGAAATAATTTGTTGTCTTGTTTAAAATACAAAAATAGACATGCTACTACATATAGTAATGATCCATAAAAAAAATTAGGCAACGGGTGAGCTATCCTTTCTAGGTTTGCTCCCCAGACAGTTATAAGGGTGATAGTCACCCATTATAAATAGTATGATTGAGAAAAAAAATGGATCAAATATAGAATAGAATAACAAATCACTTGGATCTCCAAAAAAAGATGCTAATGAGAAATTTTTAAATTTACTTATGAATATTTAATAGCCTTTATATTTTATCAGTAAATATTTTATCCTCTATCTATAGATGATCATTGTGATAACTTGATAGTAAATCATTCGTACATCAAACATAGTACAAGTAGGAATATCCTCAATGATAATATAATGCATATCCTTCATCAAATACTAAAAAAAAATTAAGATAATTCATGATGTTTCTTCCTTTTATTCCTACTAGTTCGTATGTGACATTTTAAATGCAACATGAGCACTAATATAGTTAATAATAAGTAATTTGGAAGGTCCACTTGAAAGGGTATGTTGACACATTGAAGTAAAGTTAGTTGATTAAAGATTCAAAATTCATTACATGGGTCTTAAATATATATATATTAAGTGAAAAAAAATATTGAAAGTAATGGGAAATGTCATAAATAGATAAATTTCATGATAATGATAGTGGATACCAAAAATTACCCTATCAAAAAATGTGTTTAAGATATTCTCCTAATAATTTCATGCCAATTAGAATGACAAAGAGACCTCAAGTATATGGTTTACTTCTAGATATTATCATGCCAATTTATATGCTTAGAAGGGGTGTAGAGAGTCTTCCCTTCTTTTCGTCCTCCCCCCACATCCTTATGGGGTCTCCCTTTATTCTTTACAAGGAGCCGCGACTCTCTTAAGATAATGGGACGTGATGGTTTGGGGATGACTCTTTGGTGTAAGGGGCGTAATCCCCCACTTTCCCGATAGATGAACAAGACTTGCCTTTAAAAACGTTCAGAACAGGAAATCCCAAATAAGTTAATGATGGACCTCCATTAATGCAACGATGGTATATTCCATGAGGTCCTTGGAGAAAATCAACTTGAAATAAGCTATTGATGGGCTTCCACATATGCGATGAGACGATCCATGAAGACCTTGGAGAAAAAGTGACTTGCAATTAGCTATGGATGGGACTTCACAAGTGCAATCCATGAAGCCCCGGGAGAAAAAATGACCTGAAATAAGCCATTGATGGGGTTTCACAAAATCCAATCCCTAAAAGTGGCCTAAAATAAACTGTTGATGGGCCTTCATAAATCCAATAATCCGGTCCATGAGATCCTTGGAAGCGGAGGAATTGGGTGTAAGCGTAAAGAAGCTATGTTGCTCACCCTCATACACTACCAACTCCACCTGTTTCCCATACTCCTTCAACTTCTCTGCATACTCGATCTCCCTATCTCGCAGTAGATCACACTTGCCCACAATGACCAGCACAGCAGGTAGTGCCAGCTCCTTCAAATCTGGAGCACCGGATCCAAAAGGGTTGGAAATAGGGTGATCCCAATTAGACCCATCGTTCGTATAATATTTTATCGTAGCTTCCATATTACCCACATCACTGATATACTAATTCATTCATAATTCTAGTCATCAATAGCATAATCATTGTTATCAACCAATGTTTGGTCAATGTCGTATTCTTCATGTGTTATCGATTGGTTTGTGATATCGATTAATATCATGTTGGTTGTCCTCTGCAGTTGTTGACCAATTGATTTACCAGTGGTGATCTATAGGATTCCTGGAGATATCTTTAAGGGCTGATGGTAGTATTGATACCTTGTAGCTCTTCCATATAGTATGGATTGTCTTATCCAGTGAAGATGATATGTTGCTTACTATCCTCCTTGGAGATGATCGATTTTCCTCTAATCATTAGTGATTATTTGTGACTTCCAATATGATAACGACCAATAAGTAAGGATTGCGACTTATACCCATTCTCACGACCAATAAGAATGGATCATGAACCATTCTCACGACCAATAAGAATGGATCATGACCAATATGTAAGGATTGCGACTTATGGTATAAATGTTTTTTATGATAATTATTTAGTATTAATTGATCATTCTGGTTAGCCTATAACAATACACCATCCATATTAAAGAATAGTTACCCTTTCACAAAAGACACATCATTTAGATTTTGTATAGAGTTTTGATCTATTAAAGAGAACACATTTCTTTAAAATGTATAAAATCAATAAGATTGATTGAAACATTAAACTATTTGATATTTGATGAATTTAAAATGATTGTGTTCATGTACTTGTTTTGAGATGTTGTAACTCATTTATGAATTTTTAATTGATTTAATCTCAAAAATCAATCAAGTGAAGATCTTTTAGCAAGAGAAGAAGTTGTGGGATGGATTTTCCCAAGGTTATTAAAAAAATTATCATGGATATATAGTTAGATATCATATTATTAAATTGTATATACTTTAGATCCTCTTGAAAATAAATCTAGTTTTGTTGGAAATAATCATGATAGTCTTATTTGAGATATATTTTTGTATATATATAGTTAGTAAGGAATCTAGAAAGCTAATGGTTTCTTCACCTTGTTATCTCAAAACATGAGTAGGTCTCAAGTATACACAATGACTTTAAAATATTATTTTTGACACTATACTATAATGTATTATATGGTATTGTTAAGGAATGAATATATAAATAGGGATATCATATTCATTATTTAGATATCCACATATATTATATATGATGCAATCTGTTAAAAGGTCTTGTCAATTATCAAGTATCTACTTAATATAAATTTGATTTAATAGTAATTGAAATAATGGTTTATTTATTAGAGTAATTAATTTATGATGTTGATGAAATAAAAAAAATCTCAAGGCCAAATTTTGAAAAAAAAATTTAATATTTACCTCTTATGATGTATGCTCAAATGTCAACTTTTATGAGGCCAACTTTTTATTGTAATCACATTGGTCAATGAAGATAATTATTTTTTAATATAATATAAGATGCACTTCTCTAAAAAAATACATAGTAGAAAGGAAGAGATACTGCCCATATTTGTTGATTAATCATAAATAAGATTTCCATCAAATTCTATATGTCTTCTAGTATAACCTGTAAAAATGATTGGTACTAGCCTAACCTGCTCTGATACCATGTTAGAAATTAGGATCTAAGGATACTAATCATTATAAACAAGATTATAAAGTAAATGAAATATGAAACATACATGCAAAATGTACACATTACACAAGATATACATGGGGAAAACCCTTTCAGGTAAAAAACCTTATAAAGCATCATTTAATTAAAACACTTACAAATATAGTCTATAATAAAATAGACATGAACCTGGGGACACTCCTCCAATACTTCCACATGGCCAATAATACCTCATATGCATGGTGATACAACTCACCATAAAGCTCCAAATTCACATTCCTCTCAAATGAGAAAGAACCTCCTTGAATATAGGAGGAAGGGTGACTTCACTAGTCACACCTTTTCAATAACCCCCACTCAAAAATAATTAATAATCTAATAGTTATTAGATTATAATTATTTCAAATGGGATATGCTTATAAAGCATATAATATATAAGGTTTTATAACCTTATATTAGAACATTATATATAAATGTTATAAGGATGTGATCCCTAATAACATTATGTTCTAACTGTATGTGTATGTGTATGTGTATGTGTATGTGTATGTGTATGTGTATGTATGTATGTGTGTGTATATGGGTAAAAGAATAATGTTGTGTCACACTTTTATAAAGGAATTGGCCAACACAACTAAAACGGTTTAACTTCGACTGCATAAAAGTGGCATTTCTAAATTGAATTTTGAAATAATGTAAACTGATCAAATGTAGAAATATGAATGAAATTTATGTTTGTTATTTTTTTTTTTAAATTAGGAAAAAAATTGACATTTTTTTTATAAATTCAAAGACAGATTTTTCATTGCTAAAAAATGTTGAAAATCAAGGGTTTTAGTTGGCGTCACCAAAAAAATGAAAACGAACGTTTTTTTTCTAATTTTTTTTCCAAATAGAGAACATATATATGCAGTGTTAAAAAAAGAAAATAATAATTTTGATGTATAGTTTTCTCATTATAATATTTTGAAGTCTAGCATAGCTAAATTTGATTGTTTTTATTCGGTGTCACCTTTTGACTACTAAATTTATCATTAACTAAAAAAAATTACCCATTTTTGAAAAGATTCTCTCATCTAGTGAAAAGTAATTTTTTTAATATCATTTTATTTTATTTTATTTTTAATTTCTAATCAGCCTCTTTTTTAACTTTAAAAAGCTACTTACAATGTTTAATTAATAAAAAATATTAAAATTAATCAAAATACTAAAAAAAATATATGTCTAGATTCGATACTTCGAGCTCTATAAAAGGGTATTTTTTTATTTTTGTAAAAAAATATTCTACTTGAAGAAAAATAGAGCAAAAGTGAAAAGTTTTAGAAATATAGATTTTTTCACCTTTGTTGTGCCACATCACATGACACATAGGCTAGTTCGGTCAGACTAGCCTTATTTCAAACTATAAAATAAATTTGAATTTTTTTTAATAGAATCATTTGAACTAAGGGAGTCCGGTCGGACTCCTGGTACCATTTCGGTGCCACGTGGCCCGAGGTCATTTGACTGGACTCAGTTTGGTCGGACTACCCTCAGTTGGCCAAGCGGTGACATAACTCCATGCTTATACATCTATATGTGTACATGTGTGTATGTGTGTGTGTGTATGTGTGTGTATGTGTGTGTATGTGTATGTGTATGTGTATGTGTATGTGTGTGTGTGTGTGTGTGTATGTGTATGTGTATGTGTATGTGTATGTGTATGTGTATGTGTATGTGTATGTGTATGTGTATGTGTATGTATGTGTATATGTGTGTATGTGTATGTATATGTATGTATGTGTGTATATGGGTAAAAGAACAATGTTGTGTCACACTTTTATAAAGGAACCGACCAACGCAACTAAAATTGTTTAACTTCGACCACATTAAAGTGGCATTTCTAAAATGAATTTTGAAATTATGTAAACTTATCAAATGTAGAAATATGAATAAAATTTATGTTTTTTATTTTTTAAAAAAATTAGGAAAAAATTGACAATTTTTGTTTAGAAATTCAAAGACGGATTTTTCATTGCTGAAAAATGTTGAAAATCAAGGGTTCTAGTTGACGTCACCAAAAACATGAAAACGGACTTATTTTTTTTAGATTCTTTTTCCAAATAGAGAACATATATATGCAGTGTTAAAAAAAAAATTAATTTTGATGTATAGTTTTCTCATTATAATATTTTGAAGTCCAACATAGCTAAATTTGACGGTTTTTATTCAGCGTCACCTTTTGACTACTAAATTTATCATTAACTAAAAAAATATACCCATTTCAAAAAGATTCTCTCATCTAGTGAAAAATGATTTTTTTTTTAATATCATTTAATTTTTTATTTTTTTTAAATTTCTAATCAGCCTCTTTTTTAACTTTAAAAAGCTCCTCGCAATGTTTAATTAATAAAAAATATTAAAATTAATCAAAATACTAAAAACAATATATGTCTAGATTCGTGACTTCGATCTCTACAAAAGGGTATTTTTTTATTTTTGTAAAAAAATATTATGCTTAAAGAAAAATTGAGCAAAAGTAAAAAGTTTCAGAAATACAAAGTTTTTCACCTTTTTTGTGCCACATCACATGACACGTAGGCTAGTCGGACTAGACTAGCCTTATTTCAAAATATAAAATAAATTTGAATTTCTTTTAAGGGACTCATTTGAACTAAGGAAGTCTAGTAGAACTGAGTCCGACCAAACTGAGTTCAACCAGACTCCTGGCGCCATTTCGGTGCCACACGGCCCGAGGGTAGTTCAGCTAGACTCAGTTCGGTCGAACTACCCTCAGTTAGCCAAAGTGTGATACAACTCCATGCTTGTACATTTGTATGTGTACATGTGTGTGTATGTGTATGTGTATGTGTATGTGTATGTGTATGTGTATGTGTATGTGTATGTGTATGTGTATGTGTATGTATTTGTGTGTATATGTGTGTGTGTGTATATATATGTGTGTATGTTTATATATGTGTATGTGTATGTGTATATGTATGTGTATGTGTATATATGTGTATGTGTATATATGTGTATGTATGTGTATGTGTATGTGTATGTGTATGTGTATGTGTATGTGTATGTGTATGTGTATGTGTATGTGTATGTGTGTATGTGCATGTGTATGTACGTATGTCTATATGTCTGTATGTATGTATGTGTGTATGTGTGTGAGTGAGTATGTGTATGTGTATATGTATGTGTATGTGTATGTGTATGTGTATGTGTATGTGTATGTGTATGTGTGTCTACGTTTGTGTGTGTGTGTGTGTCAATGTGTGTATGTGTGTATGTATGTGTGTGTGTCTATGTAATATGTATGGTTCTCATACAACATATGGACTCATTAGATCGGTTAAGTGGACCATTCATTATCAATTAACAAGAGAGTAATTATCAGCTAAGTATATTAGTTAAGTGTACCATTCATGTTCATTTTGTGCGTTCAGTTGACAAGCTGAATAACTTAAATATGTACATGCATATTTAAAGTTGGGTCCAATTGACTTGACATATACGTGCATGTGTATTTAGGGGTCTGCAGATTGAGATTGCTTCTCAATAGCAATTTGTCCAATGGCAAATAAAAGGACTAGATTGCGGAAGTATGATTGAATAATAGAGACAAAAAAAAGGGATACAACACCTCCTCAAGAAAAAGTTCTCATTGATGATGAAGTGGTCTCAATTTAGGAAAGAGAAGAAACTAGTCCTAGTCAGTCCAAAAAAAAATTCTTTGGTATGGCCAATTTGATGGAGATGGATGAAGATGCTCTTTTCATTGAGATTCCAACTGAGGATATGGTACCAGAAAGCACATTAAAATTACACTCGAAAAAAAATTTGGGATGAATATTTTCAAGATAAATCTATAATTGGAAGAGCACAATTATTTGCAAAGTTTTTTAGGAGAAAAGAAATGACTCCTGTTTTGGAGTTGCTGGTTGTTGATAACAAGAAGAAATCATCAGAGGGATTAGTAAATCAAATAGTGGTTGAAAATTTGCAAGAAGCTCTAAAATCTATTGAGAACACGAGCCGAGTTGTTGATTTAAGTGTTGCCCGAAGAGCATTAATGACTATGATTTCTAGTAAGAAATTATCACATAGAAGACAAACTCAAGCAATTTCCCAGTTATTGAATGTGTCTAGAAAAATTGTCTAGAGATATATTAGGAAAATAAACATGTTGGATGAGAATATTGAAAAGAATTGGGTCGATATTTGCAGAGTTCCTCAAAAAGATAGAATTGTTGAAGATGTAAGAAGACTTGTTATCGAATTTTGGACCAATCACTCTCATGTTTCTTCCAATAGAAGAGACACTATAAAAATTAGAGATGAAGATGATACAAAAATTCCACATCCAAAACAATTTATAGACACAACACAAAGAGAATTGTTTGAAGCATTCAAACAAGAATTTCTAGATGTCAAGATATGTCAAAGAATGTTTGAGGGATTACGACCATGCTTTGTGCATATCAATAAGGTACGTGAAACTTGTTGTTGTCAAAATCACGTTGAATTTTAGCTGCACCTCCATTCATATAAAAAGGCAATGGCAAAAACTAATCCAAATGTAGTCATTCGTGCAAGTACAACATAGTTTCTGAAGTCTATTTTAGGTGACAGATTAGAAGGTTCGGATGAATACAATGTACAATGTATAAAAAAATACATGTGCTCACTATGGAGATTTGAATAAATTTGTACAAATTGACAACATTGATCTTTAAGTGCAAGTTTTGTGGAAGAGATTTGAATATGAAAAATATTAGACAAAGCCAAGCGCTGAATCAAAAAAAATTGTGTTAAAAGAGAGTGAATTGTCTTACAAAGAGTTCATGTGTACATTTCAAAACACGATATATCCACATATCCTACACTATCATGGTGCAAGATGGAAAAGAGAAATAGTTTTGTATCTCAAAAAATTTCTTTCCTCTAGTTTGTATTCTTTCAATAGTAGACTTCTTTGAGAATTGTACCTTCATTCCTCACACAGAGATTCAAAGTCAATACTATCATTCTGAGCAGGTTGCAATTTTTGTACAAGTTTTGCATAGACATGCAGTTTCATGTGGATGGTGTAGAATCTGATGAAGATGAATGCATTATCATTAAGGAAGTTCATTTTATATCAGTGATGATACTTGTCATGACAGGAGTTATGTAGCACATTGTTTTGAGATTTTTTTTGAAAATATCATACATCATTAGATAAATGCTTCACAACATTGGATTTGGTCTGATGAATGTGCTGGTAAGCATAAAAATTGATTAATTTTTTTGTAGTCTTTTAATTATCTAATATAATTAAGTTTTCTAAACTAATATATTAGATTTGAATGTAACTTCACAGGACAATTTAAATCTGCAAAAGCGTTCAATTGGTTGTCACAACAACATGTTAAACATGGTCTAAAGTTTTTGTGGAAGTTTTTTTAGAGTGGAAATGGAAAAGGAGAGCATGATGGAGCAAGAGCCTGTGTGAAGCATACACTTCGCCAACATGAATTTGGAGGTACATGTTCAATATATATTTGTGTACTTCATTCAACAAGTTTTCTATTTGCTTGAGTATGTATCTTATGGGTCAGAGTTAAATTGCTCAAATAAGTTAATGTGTAGGTAACAACATACGAAAATTCATTTTGGTTCTCATGACACAACATACAACAAACGCTATTTTTAGGAAGTTAAAGATATTGATTGATCAAATCCTTATAATTGTCAAACAATTAATGGCATTAGAAGTTTGCATCAATTGATGACTACATGACATAGAAAATCTCTTGTGATTCTAGTAAGAGAAAATTCATGTTTTTGTGTTGACTGCATTGAAAATAAGTCATGTCTACATAACTTAACAAACCTCTTGTAATTCAGGTAAGAGAAAAATCATGTTTTTGTGTTGACTTCATTGAAAACAACACAAATATTCAACAATGTCAGAACATTAGAGATGGATTTGTTTCACAATGGGAGATGAAAAATTTAGTCGCAATGCCTCCTTATGAAGATAGTGACATTGTAGATATTCATGATCCCCTATATTCAGTAGATTATGAACGTGTTTCTGATTTAGTCATGCCAGGTATAATTTCATTTTATTTAAATATCCTTACGCATTTTCATGTACTTTGTTTAAATTTTAATTAAATTTGAATTATTTTTACATTCTACCATACACTTTATAATCTAATTCTTTGTAATTTGTGGTGTACAGGTGATATTTTTGTCATGGTTATAGATCCTGACAATCTAAAAGGCATTGACTATTACCTTCTATGATGCACAAAACCAAAATGTAAATTATCAAAATCAGTGGAAGATGCTGATGGGAAACAATATCCCACAGGATCAATCATTGTTGAAGGTACTTATTCTCAACAAATGAAGATAGATAACAATGGTGTTACATTGTTCTACAGAAATAGGAAAACTGGGGAGGAGGACTTGACGAATTTCTTTGACAAAGACAAGGAGCGCTCAAGAGTTAACAAGATGGCTGATGGTGGCTACAACACGAAAGATCTTATGGCTCCCTGGGTGGACATGGTCGAGTTCATCATGCAGTATATTACGCTTGATGGTAGATATGCCAGTATATTTCCTATCATTTTACCATTTTGATTCATTTTAGGCATGGTAAAATCATTTTTGTTCCTTTCTATCTGGCCTTCTCTTTAGAAAATAATCTTGAAAAACATATGGAGAATCTGAACAAACCTGTTCTCCATGAAGGGCTTATTGTGTTCATCATGGAGTACGCTAAGACCCTTGAAGTTGTACCCTCTCTAATTGAGAAAGGCCAACATACTAATATTCAGGATATCTCTGACTCGAAAATGGATTTGGAGGATAATGGGGGTGCCATTCCTTTTGACAACCTTGATTATAAGCCTGCAGAAGAAGGGGAGATGATGGTCACCCCTGGGACTTTTAGCAGTAAGAATCCTCCCATATGGACGGCCAACAAATATAAATGTACTAGCAAACTGATTTCTAAGGCTGAGCCCCTTTCTAAAAAGAAGAATCATGTGGCTAAGTATTATGGTCAGAAGAATTCGGATCAGGAAATTAAACTGGACATTCCAATCAACGTCCTGAAGGAAAAGAAGGGGACCATGGATAAAAAAGAGAACAATGGGATATAGAGGAGTGGTAATCTAATGAACCTAGTGATGGAAGCTACTAGAAGCCAGGAGAGATGTTGGAAGTGGATGGAGAGAGAAATTGATGCCCTCAAAGTGGGCGTTAAGGAGATCATTGATATCTTTACTGCCTCCCCTGAGCCCAGCAAATCTGAGAAACTCATGATTATGACCCAGAAACTCTCCCAGGATGTCGAGGTGATGAAATGCAACAATGAACAAAGAATTGAAAAGGTGGAATAGTCTATGGCAGAGATAAAGAAAAACCTCAAGCACCGGGTTGACATAAGCAAAGAAGCCATGAACAATACTATAGAGGGGTTCGAAAAGATCAATGCCATGGTTGCGAAATACAGATCCTTTCATAGTGGACCTAAGAAATATCTTGGAGGTGAAGACATGGTTGCTGGAGACAAAAAAACCACTCACCCTAGTTCCAGAACCAGAAGCAAGAGCAGCAATAAGGGTACCTCCAGATTCATTACGGAGGAACTAGAGGAAATCAAGAAGATTTCCATCCAGAAGAATAAGGAGCTGGTGCACTCTCTTAATTGAGTGTGTTTCTTTTGTTTGTCTTGTTTTTTGTGGCTCTTTTGCTTTCATGACTGTTATGGGGTGCTCCCTTGTTTTGTTGTTGGTTTATGTCTTTTTGGCTAGTGGTCGACTTTTGTAAAACTTTTGGTTTCGGGTCCATATAAAACCTGTTTATCTTTATAAAAAACAATGGTGTTACATTTACTGATTACATGCTCGGTCAAAAAATTTTGCATTATAGTCACTTAGTTATAGAAACAATATTATATTTTGAAACTTCACAAAAAAAGGTTGTGGCCCCCCAAAGTGGAGGTTGCCTATCGAAGATCATGAAAGGATATTAGAGATAGTAAAAGACAAAGAGGGTCTAGATTTTATGTACCATGAGCTTTATTAGAATAGGTGAACTCATGTTTTCTTTACCATGGTACATGTCTATATATGCATATATATGTATACATACATGTATATATACAAATATATGCATGTACTATTTTTTTGGATCATCATACATATGTACGTATGTACATTTGAGCTATTTTTTGGATCAATATACATATATACATATGTACACATGCACATTTGAGTTATTCTTTACAACATATGTACACATATACACATATACATATACATATGCATTTGAGTTATTTTTTGCAATATATACATATGCACACATGTACATTTGAATCAATTTGTTGCAACTGGTTTTAAGTCAAAATTTTCACAATTTGAGTTAATTTGTTGCATGCTATCTTTCATTGATTTGAATCACTTAATTAAATTTAATTAATTGATTGATTTGATTTAATTTGATTAATTCATTGGATTAGAATCACTTAATTGATTTGAATCACTTAATTGAATTGATTTAATTAATTCATCAGATTGATTTGAATCACTTAATTAATTGATTAATTCATTGGATTGATTAGAATCACTTAATTGATTTGAATCACTTAATTGAATTGAATTAATTAATTGATTTGAATTGATTTGATTAATTAATTTGAATTAATTCATTGGATTGATTAGAATCACTTAATTGAATTGAATTAATTAATTGATTTGATTAATTGTTTTGATTTAATTTGATTAATTCATTGATTGATTAGAATCAATAAGTTAATTGATTAGAATCAATTAGTTAATTGATTTGAATTGATTTAATTTGATTAATTCATTGGATTGATTTGAATTGATTTGAATTAATCTGATTAATTCGTTGAATTGATTTGATTAATTGATTTGAATTAGTTTGATTAATTCATTGAATTGGTTTGAATTGATTTGAATTGATTTGATTGATCCATTGAATTGATTTGAATTTAATTGATTAATTGATTTGAATCACTTTTTTATTTGAATTAATTTGATTAATTTAATAATTAAATCAATAATTTAACTAACTAAATCAAATCAACAATTAACAATTCAACTAACTAATTGATTTAAAAATTAAATTTATTAAATCAACAATTCAACTAAGTAAATATCAAGATTTATCATCTAAAATAACATGATCAATTCTATGTAACTTGAACTAATTATAAAAATATAACATGGGCTCATAAACACGTGTAATAAATAAACAAGTAATCTCATCAAACAAGTGTCAGATGCATAAACAAACATGTACAAGTGTCTGATATGTACATAATCTCATCAAACATGTACAAGTGTCTGATATGTACAAGTGTCTGATATGTATATAATCTCATCAAACATGTACAAGTGTCTGATATGTATATAATCTCATCAAACAAGTGTCAAAAACATATATGTAAAAACAAATACATGCTTTGTACATATAATCTCATCAAATAATGATCATGTATAAACTAAGTCGATCGTCCCTCCATTGATCCATGTCTTGAAAATTGTCCTTGCACAAGAAAGTATATGTACATGTAAGCACATGTATATATAAGCACATGCAAATATTATGTAACTATAAGTATACAAATTTTACTTCAACGTAAGTACATGCAAATTTTACCTGGTTTGATCCATCAACTTAACCACCAGAGCATGCATGGGCCACAGGTATCTAAGATGAAGAACTCAAATGTGGTCAATGAACCTAGATCATTTATGATTCAAAATTAAAATTGTGTTAACAATTTTAAAGTTAAAATCCACTATTTAAAATCAATTAAATAATATGACCTTACAGAAAAAAATAATGTGTACCTGACTGTGACCATTTGTAGGAGCAAAAGGAGGTTGCAAATCTCCTAATGTCTGCAATGTAATAGGACATTGTATATAATTTAAAACTCAAATTGCATTAACAATTTTATAGTTCAAATCCACTATTTAAAATCAAATAAATAATATGACCTTACAGAAAAAACAATGTGTACCTCATGAGACTTGAAGGCTCTCCCAATCCTGCTGACCTCGGGTGAATGAAAGGACATGTGGTCAACATCTATATCTAGAAATTTATCCTCTAAACCGCCAATGATAATACTGATATAGTGACCATGAGGTCGAGCAGGAGGTGTAAAAGTAACAAGCGACAGTGGTGTAGATCGCGGTGGCTTAGGTGTCAAATCACCTAGTGTAGGTGGAGGAGGAGGTGTGGGATCAATTGATGTATGTGGTGGAGGGGCTATAGGATGAACTGGATTTCCATCTTCTCTCTCCCTATATCACCCTGAGATGATCTACCACCATGGCTCATAGATCTACCTTCGTGTACATGTCATCTCACCTATGTCGGTACTTCCTCAAGTGGGATCCCAAGAATCAAAGAAATAAGTGTATATGAATCCAATAAATTGCTAGAAAAAAATGCACTCAAGTGTGTGCACCAAGATGGTGTGCAAAAAAGTGGACACACACCCAAAAAAAAAGCTGAAAAAATAGAAACCACGTTCGCGGTTTTAAAATTTTAAAAAACCTCGTACACGGTTAGGTTCGTTGTCCCGAGCCTAAAGGGACAAAACTGCGTACATGGTCCTTTAGGAAATAAGACCACATATGCAATTATAGTTCCTAAAGGACCACGTACGTTGTCCCTGTCAATAAAAAAAAATTGACAGTCGACTGTACTATTTCCTTTCGTGATCGAGAGCGAGTTTGAAGGGTTTTACGGTTGCAACCCATGCATGGGCTACATATTTTCACACCTAAATGCCATGGAAAGAGGTCGGTTAAGAATTTTTTGTTACCAATATCAGATTCTAAAAATCCAAAACCACAACAAGACGCACCTCAAAACCCATAGAAAAACCCACAGCAAAACCCTCAAGATACACCTCTAGCTCCTTCTTTAGACCATACAACAGCTACACAGGAGGATTTGCTTAATCAATTAGGGCAAAACATTGCTAAACTAACTAGACTGATTAATAGATTGAAAACATCTGAGCTTGAGCATCATTTATCCCTTGCCACTAGCCTAGAAACATTGGCTAATGGTGTCACTGCAGTTTCAAGTCAAATTACAAAATGGGGAAACTATAGGGATAGGTGTTGCACTTATTATGCTAATGGGTTATCATATGATGCAGTGAAAAATAAAAACATAAGTAAAGCACAAATATGTGCTATTTTTGTTGATCCTAGAACTGGTGAGTCCTTACCTCTTAATGCAAAGAGGTTTCCCATACATTGGTGTACCAATGTGCAGATGAAGAATCTTTTTTGGAATAGGTGGTGGATGGTCTTTGACAAACCACCTTGTAATAATTTTGAGGAAAGTATATTGTGAGTTTGTTCTCAATGAACGACCTAATTATTTTGATATAAGAGAGTTTCATGGTAGAGGTGGCGGCTCTTCCCAAGATAGACCTGGAGCTGGTAGGGTAATAGACCCACAAAGTCGTCGCCCCCTAGCACCCAAACCCAAGGTGCATGTGAAGGTCCCAGTAGCCCTGAAAGATTTGATGGAGCTACAGACTCTTCAGGTGGCCACAACATTGATTGATGTGATCATCCATCATGGGACATAGTTAGCACACCCTCTTGGCCCAGACGATGATCCATTAGCTGAGGCAGCTAGTGTTGGTTAGCCCATTGAGCATGTGTGTCCTACTTTATCAGGCATATGCATAGGATGGATGTCGAGGCCAGTGCAGATGGTTCCACATCCCATCTGTGCACAATTTGTGTGATCAAATGTCAGACCTGCATGACTGAGGATGTGGCGTTGACGGATGAATTGATGGACATGTTGTATTCTAGTCAATCGTAGACATAGGTGTATTGATTTGAATTCATAACATTTTATTTATTAGTCACTTAAAATTTGTAATTGTAAATGAATTTTCATTTATATATTGATTTAAATTTATACAAACAATATGCATTTCAGGATGTAGTAGCGGGTGTTAATACACCATCTGATATTCCTCCCACAGTTATTGCAGGTGCAACTTCAACGCTTGAGGTATAAATTTTGTAACATGTTAAAATAGAATAGTACTTTGGATTCAAAAAAAAATTAGAAGATATACTAACTCTCTTTAATTCTTGACATTTTTTTTGTTTTGTAGGTGTTGACTGGGGACCAAATGTCCCACATTGATGATGTCATGCTCTCAGTGATCGATTTTGGCCTACAAAGCTATGCGGTATCATATTTTGTACACCTTATTTTATGTATTCTTTTGATGGAATATGCAGGTCATTTAATTTTAGATTTATTAAATTATGTTTAATATTATCTACTAATATCTCTTGTGTTAATTTTGTTTTTTTTAGGGTACCCGCTCCATGTCTAGGCCTCATCCTCACCGAAAGAAATCCTCGATGACACCTAAACGTGGGAAGAAGGTAATTGAACACACTTTTAATTGTACAATTGTTTGAAAAGGTTGAAATTTGTAGATTGATTAGTGTTTTTCATCTATTTTATATACAACAACCATTGGGCTTTGTAGAATTGTTGAATGCACCTAATACACTCGAGGATCAAGAGAGGGCATAGGTATGTATCTCTACTTTATTTTCTTGATTTGATGATTATATGCATGTGTACATGTGAACTTGTGATAAATTATAATATTATCATTTTTCATTCAAGAAATATCCATAGCTACTTCATCAATGGCAAGCCCTCCTCCATGTACTAGAGAAGCATCTCAGGCTCTAGTACACTTTTGCTTTATATATTGCATTAATTGTATTTAACCTACAATACTTATCATTATATTAATTGTATTTAATCTTTAATCATTTTTTGTATAGGTAATAGCCACAACTACTCCATCAATGGCAATCACTCCTCAGACTACTAGACAAGCATCTGAGGCTCTGGTACACTTTTGTTCTCTATATTGTAGATTTTTAGTGTTTTTGATCTATATATGTTAGTACATTGTATTAATTGTATTTAATCTACAATAGGCCCATTCGCGGTTCAGCCATAACTTGGGTCCTTTGAACTTTGTGTTCAAGAAAACTCCTAAGACAAACAAGGAGAAGACAAAGAAGATAGTAGATCCTAGATCAGCAAATGAGGTAATCTACATTTCAATTGCAAAGAAATTATGGTTAAATGCATAGTTATGTTGATAATTGTGAACTATTTTCTACAAAAGGATTCTAACTTGGCTTTTGAATTATGGTTGTGCAGCCATCTACAGAGCCGTGTATTGCATCAAAGAGGCTCAACTCTGAAGATCCACCACAAGTATAGGATCATATAGTGTTAGTTGTGGTCATTGAATGAGAAATACATGTAGATATATTCTACATTTTTGTTGTATATCGATTTGGACATGGCATATGCCATATTTTTGTAAAACTTGTATTGACTTGGCATATATGCCTTTTTTGATATATATAAATGTTGATATTTGATCCAATAAATGTGTATTGTGTTCATTATTGTGCATTTCATTGACATTGATAGGCATATTCAATACATACAGAATTTGTTCATTGCATTGATTATTGTACATTTTGATATATATAAATGATTATTTATAATTGATACAATTAATTTTTGCTCAAACTATTCAGAGTATTTGGTGGCTGCCCTTTTATAAAGTTAAATTAATATTTGCCTATGTAATCAACAATATGAATATAAACAACAAAAATCTATGATGTGACGCATTGCAATTGTGGAATATGATTTGATAAGCTTTCTAAAATTTTGAATTAACCCTACAAAACTCATTGTCTCAATCAAAATGAAATTCAATGGTAATGATTAGATTTGATCCGTGGTAATGATCACTGGATGCTTTTGATTCCTTTCATTTATATTTGTCAATGTGAGTGATGCGAGAGCACCCTCATGCTCGCAATGGTCAAATTTTGGGTTTTATTTTGTTTTCCATTTTTTTAATCTAAATAAGGTGATTTAGGACCATTAATGGTCATTTTAAGTCATTTGTGAAAGTTTGGGGTCATCTGGATAAAATATGTAAAAGTTGCTCAATTGTTGTCAAAATTGCTCAGTTGTTGTCAAAGTTGTCAATGTTGTCAAATTTTCATCATGGGCACAAACCAACATCATGAGCACGTCCGAGTGGGAAATTTTATGCTAGGCATGCTCTTGTTGTGCCTCCCAATGCACTCGAACATCGAGAGCCATACCCTACCAATGCGATCTCTCAAGTGCCCTGAGTCCAAAAAATTATCAAACTTTCACGGACATTTTCTCTCAATCCATGATGCATATGATTTATCTATTTGAACCTATAGGGTCATGTGAGGCTCATCTACAATGACCTATGTTGCTTTTTGACGACTAGAAGCCATTTGCAAATGGTAGAATTTTTTCACCTGCTACAAAAATTGTCAGTGGCATGCAATGCAAAGATGTAAGATAGGCTAGATTTGATTTTGTTCATCGTGGGCACAAACCAATATCATGAGTGCATTTTAGTAGGCATTTTTATGCTAGGAATTCTCCTATTGTGCCTCCCAATGCATTGGTACATCAAGAGCCATACCCTACCGGTATGATCTCTCAAGTGCCCTGAGTCCAAAAAATTATCAAACTTTGACGGACAGTTTCTCGCAATCCAAGATGCATATGATCAATCCATTTGAACCTATAGCATCACAGGAGGCTCGTATACAATGACCTATCTCAGTTTCTGATGACTCAGAGCCATTTTCAAATGGTAGCATTTTTTCACCTACTTGCAAAAATCGTCAGTGACATGGAATGCAAAGTTGCAAGATAGGCTAGATTTTCTTCCGTTTATCGTGGGCACAAACCAACATCACAAGTGCATCTAGGTGGGAAGTTTTATGCTAGGCATGCTCCTATTATATCTTCCAATGCGCTAGAAGGTCGAGAGCCATACCCTGCCAGCGTGATCTCTTAAGTGCCCTAAGTCCAAAAAATTATCAAAATTTGACCGACAATTTCTCGCAATCCAAGATGTATGTGATCAATCCATTTGAACCTATAGGGTCATGTGAGGCTCTTCTACAATTACCTATCTTGGTTTCTGATGAATCGAAGCCATTTTCAAATGGTAGCATTTTTTCACCTATTGCAAAAATCATCAGTGGCATGCAATTCAAAGTTGCAAGATAGGATATATTTGATTTCGTTCATCGTGGGCACAAACCAACATCACGAGTACATTTGGGTGAGTAGTTTTACACTAAGAATACTCTTTTTGTCCATCCCAATGTGTCAGAATGTCGAGAGCTATGCCCTACCAGTGCGATCTCTTAAGTGCCCTGAGTCCAAAAAATTATCAAACTTTCATGGGCAGTTTCTCACAATCTAGGATGCATATGACCATTATGTTTCAATCTATAGGGTCATGTGAGGCTCTTCTACAATGACTTATCTCGGTTATCTTGCTGGTCATCCCAAAATGCTTGTCATTCATTTTTAATCCTGCTTCTATCATGGAACCCTCTACAAGCCCATTCCTAACAAACAATTCTAATATGAGGGCGAAATGGAACAAAGAGAAAGAGGGAGAAGGAAGGCAAGAAAAAAAATGCTATCTCTCCTCCATTCTCACTATGTCTCTCCAAAGGGTGTTTTCTCTCATCTGAGCCAAAAAGAGGCCTTTTCCTCTTCTTGTCTTTTTCAAACAATCCAAATGCCTAATTTTTTCTCTCCTCCTTAAATCCCCAATAGGAGAAATTCACGTTGGCCTATTCTAGCCCCAAGGTAGTTGTAGTAGCATTTTGTCAAGGCAAAAAAGATACAAAGGGTCAAGTATAGTGATACTAATATATATAGTTTATTGTAACTTGGCCGGACATAACCAAAAGAAAATGATGTCAGCAGTTGATGTGCATTCACAAGTTTTAGGGATAATGCCAAAGTCATGGCTCGTACACCTATAAAAGTCTTCCTTCCCAAGCTCTCTAACTGCAAACCCACCGTAGGAAAAGCCAAAACTCCCACTTCCAAACGTGGATTATCTCAATGCCAAAACCAACCCAACTTATCACATCACATAAACTCAAAACCCCTAAGATATTCAAAACATAGTCACATATATTCAAAAAATAGTCACAAAACATAGTCACATATGAAGAGGCGAAAAACCAGCAAGGTCAATTCAGGTGGTTAGTATTCAAATGAAGCATTCAAACACATTAAGGACATGAAACACCAACAAACCATATGAAAAACATAAACAAATTATACCTTGCTATTTTTACCTCTCCCTCGGATTGAGCTTGATGAAGTGGATGATAAGGATGTGCCCTTGATGCTCCACTTGATGTGCTTCTTGCTTGATTTGGATGTGGAATTCTCTCCAAGTGCTCAACAAGATAGATTGGATTTGATAGGATTATTGGATGGATTTGAATTAAAAGATTGGAGAAAGAAGAGGAGAAAAGAGCAGCATGACAATGCATGAGAAGTGGATGATTTGTGAGGAGAATAGGCTCCAATTTATAGATTGGATGAGGCCAATGGAGGGCCAAGATTGATTTTATTATGAAGGGTTGAGATTGATTTTAGACAGAAGGCATGGATCAAGGGTGCCTTGGGAAAATAAATAGGAATATAAAATTCCTTGGAAAAAGGGGAGAGAGATTTGAATTTCAAATATGAGGAATTAAAAATTCCAAAATAAGGATGCATTAAGGGATTCAAAGAAATTTGAATTTCTTTGAGAGACTCAATGTTGATGTGACATGAGTGGGAATTTAAAATTGAGAGATAATGATAAGCATGATTATGAGAGATTCTAGAAGGATTAATTAGGCTAATGGGATTAGGAAAAGTGATTTTTAGGAATCACATGACTAGGTTAATTAATTAAAATTAATTAACTGAGTGGGTTTAGAGGAAATAATTATTGGAGGGGACTTTAGAAGAATAAGGGAATAATTAATTTATTTGATAAATTAATTATTGGACAATAGTGACAGGATTAATTAAATTAGATTTAATTGATCCTGAGAGGAATAAGGATAACACAATTAAAGTCAATTAATTATGTTGATAAGCTTAAATTAATTAAATATTAATTTTAAGTGTCTACAACATATATTCAAAAAATATTTCATAAATCATCTTATGGGCTTTTATACAAAATTTGACATTTAAATGTTCGAATCGGCTCATTGCCATTTAAATATACAAAATTTGGTATCTAAATATGTACAAATCAGCTCATGGCCATTTAAATTTATAAAATTATGCCCCTAAATATGTACAAATCAGTTCATGGGCATTTATATATACAAAAATTGAATATAGAACATTTCGCTAACGATATATACAAAATTCTCAAAATCATTCTACCCTGAATCGTAGAATCAATCAAGTGAGCCTTCTGGATCGGCTCTAACCTATATTGTGTCAAGTATTGCCTTGTGGTCAGATTCATGAACTTTCCATAAAATATTGTTATGAGATCTACCACGATACTTAATCAAATGAATATTTGTTGCAACAACAAAGTTGGAGAAATGAACAATATGTCTGTGTGTTTCAAAGTCCTTGAACAACCAAACATCAGAATTCTTGATAGGGTATCTTCTAAGCCATGTGCCTGTCATGAAAACAAACCCTACTAGATACTTAATACCCTCTCCATCAATCATTGTGGTCAATTTTCTCTTAGGCTTAATACAATGATGCAAAAACTAATATGTTCCTTCTTCATTGTTCTCTTCTACAACAACTGTGTACACATGACTTGCATATTGTAGAATAATAATTAATACTAAAAATAAAGTTTGATGTAACAAAATGAGCCAAAAAAAATTCCTGCAATAAAATTTACCCAAAAAATCACCTAGTTTCACTAGATCAGATACATGATCGAAATCAACTGATGCTTCCATCTGTTTCAACTGTAGTGCTCTAGGAATTTGATAGGTATCAATGGGAAGAAATGGTCTAGAAGACCATTTGTCAACCCACTCTTGTGATTCACATTATTCCCATAAAAAAATACATACATGAAGAGCAAAAGCATACAATCTGTTTAGTATAAATTATTGGTGAACTTGCATTTGAACTTTGAAATGAGTGCATGTCACTGGATCTTGCAACTAGACAATAATCTTGATAGTTTTCAATGTCAGATTTAGTTATCAGCCAAAATAATCTATGAACCATTGATGTACCTACATTACCTGGTCCCATTGTAGAGTTACACCATCGCACAATTGTTGTTGCATCTATCAACTCAGTACCACCTTTGTACTTCAATTCTTCTCTAGATAGGGCTCTTTTTATGCATGCTCTTGCACCATCATGCTCTCCCTTTCCATGTCCAACCTCAGCGAAATTCCAAAAATGTTGTACACCATTTTTCACATGCATCCTACTCAACCAATAGAACATCCTTACATTTTTGAATTGCACAAACTCTAACGAATGTGTACGATCATCACTTATGTAGAAGTGATACTCTCTTACAACCTTTCTATCCTCCTCTGTGACATCATCTATATGCATGAATGATGTGTACAAAAATAGAAACTTGTGTAAAATGGTAATACATAGATTGCACTTCATTTTGAGGTTGTAGTTTATAATTTTCAACAAAATCAACTATAGAGACAATGATACCAAGAGGAAATGTGTCCTTGCATAACTTGAATTGCTCATCTAACCATTGAGCTCTATGTGCATGCATTATGTACTCATAAACTAGTTTCTCTTTAAACGTTCTCATAAAATCAGCTACACATATATCATTTTTCACTAAATCACATCTCTTCAATTCTTTTCCATCTTTAACCCCATATGTCATTGTCTTGTACTTTCCAAAAGATACTAGTTTCTTACCAATTTCATGTGTGTTATCCAAATGTAGACATATTAGCAAATGTTGCAAACCACCACACGTAGCACAAGAACCTTTCAAAAACATCATCTTATAATAAATGCAACCATCATCTCTTTTACATAACACACTTGAAATAAATTATCTTGGTGACTTAGGAGGTGGTTGTATATTGCATTCCTGTAAAACATTTTTAGTGTGCAAAGTACAACATATATGACAATAAATATCATAGTGCATAGAAAATTCAATATGCATCCTACAACAACACGTGGTACGTACATGATTAATCTTAACATAAAAAGGTTTTTCCATTTCAAAAAATATTTGACTAATTCTTATTTGAGGAAACTTTTGAAGGAATCTTTCATAAAATTTTGTTTTTGTCATATCCAAATAGTGTTTGGAATGTGGCTCACGATTTCTAGATCCAATTTGCCTTCTAACAACATCTCTTTGGTTAGGCAAAACCCTTGTGTTTTCGTGCCAAAAAGTTTCAATTAATGTTCTTAGTGCATCAACAACAACCTTGTCTTTGTGTGGTAGTCTACCCGAGGACGCCCAAAGAGAATTATTGTTAGGATCCTCTATTTTCTCCTGCCTATCTAATGCTTTACGTAATGTTGTTCTACTTATGTTTAATTACTTACTTGTTTTTCTTATCAAACGATTTTTATTTTATTTTCTTGCTCATTATGGGTGATGTAATAACACATCGAGTAACATTAGAATATTTAGTACGTAATTTGAACCAATAGCTTGATATGCATCAAATAGATTTCTCACAATAGTTCTTTCACTATTACTTTCGGATGATCTTAGGCCTAGAATTTTCATTGTCTCTCTAAAATTCAAATTTTTAATCATTTCAACAATTAATTGGCATCTTGTAGTATGATTTAAGTTTTCAAAATATTTCTGATACATTATTTTAACCATTCTCCTACAAGTTCTTTCATTCATTTTATCAGGCATTGGCTTCAAAATATTCTCATCGATGTCAATTAGATACTTTGGTTTCCTACGAAGGATTCTAGGAGGTGTTAACATCAATGCATTACGTGCATTAGGTACATTCATCACATCAAATAGAGTCAATGTATGTTCATCATTATGTGGATTAGGTACATTCATCGCATTAGGTTCATATGGTAAATCAAATGTTGTTGGTGCATCTTCATCATTTATTTGATTATTCATTGTGATCTCTTCTTCAATTGCATTATGTTTGTTTGGTAAATTGAATTGAGATGTTGAGGATGGTGAACCTTCTTGTCTTATTGTTCTTATGTCACATAATTTCTTCATACGCTACCTTTGTCTTTCCTTTTCTGCCTCTCGTTGTTCCACCATTCCTTGCTTGTTCTTTCCCATTGTTAATACCAATTGTCCTAATAGAATCATATTACATATTTATGTAAACAAAAGTTCTTAAATAATCAAATAACCATAAAATTGAGCATTATCATTATTTTTTTAAATCAAAACTACTAAACAATCACAATAACATTGACCAAACTAATAAGAACAGCAATTCAATCATTTGAAATCATGCAAAACAAAAATTTTACTTACTTCTACATATAAAACTGTCATAGAAGTGCAGTAACAGTTGTAGTGGGGCCTTCAATGACCTCAAAAACTTCTTTTGAGGTCGTTGAGGCTGTTGGGCAACTAAAAGTATGTCCAAGAACCACATACATGGTATGTTTAGTAACCCCGTGCACGCTTTTAGTCCCTAAAAAATGATCAGCAGACCAATGTCCATATTCTGAGTACCCCGTATGCACTTTTAACTTATCAAAACCCCGTACTTCTAGTGAAGAAAATGTGAAGGAAAAGGGAGGGAGATGGAGAGAAAGGGGGAGAGGGAGAGAGAGGGAGAGAGAGAGAGAGAGAGAGAGAGAGAGAGAGAGAGAGAGAGAGAGAGACAGAGACAGAGACAGAGACAGAGACAGAGACAGAGGGAGACAAAGAGAGAGAGAAGGGAGAGAGAGAGAGAGAGAGAGAGAGAGAGAGAGAGAGAGAGAGAGAGAGAGGGGGGGGAGAGAGAGAGAGAGGGGGAGGGGTGGGAGAGAGGATGGAGAGGGAGAGGGAGGGAGAAGGATTAAAAGGGGGAGAGGGAGAGAGAGGGGGAGGGAGAGGAAGAGGGATGGAGAGAGAGAGAGAGAGGATTTAAACTAGATAGGTGATATTGATAGTAAAAATCCACCAGTGCTCATGTGTTTACTTTATTTGGTGGTGCAATTAGTTGGATGAGTAAGTGATAGATTGTGGTTGCTTTGTTGACTATAGAAGCAGAGTATATGGTAGTTACTCATGTGCTTGTAAAGAAGCCATTTGGCTTAAGAGACTATGTTCAGATATTGGAATAAAACAAGGTGTAGTGACAGTCAGAGTGGGATCTGCTTAGCTAATAACCCAACATTTCATGCTTAGACCAAGCACATTGATGGTCAGCATCATTTTGTCATAGATATGATCAAATATGGTAGGGTGAAGCTGGTTAAGGTAGAGACTTTAATGAATGTTGCAGATTCTTTAACTAAGGTTGTGAGCATAGAAAAGTTCAGATGGTGTTCGAAGTCTATGGGCCTCATGGCCCTTAGCAATTAATTTATTTTGTTGATACTCCCTTTTCTCTTTCAAGGTGTTTGATAAGTGGGAGAATATTGTAAAATGGTGTCTCAACCTTTCATTTATATGAGGTTACTATTTATAGTAAGTTTTTTTATGAGCATGAAATGGTGCGAAATTTTCCCCAAAGCTTCAAATTGGCTAGATAAGCATGTCAGTAAATTTTTCGTTGCAAAACCATAACTAGTTTTGAAGATATTAAAGTTTTAATTTTTGAAGGGTGCAATGAAATATTTAAATCTAATTTTGAGGACTTTATAGGCTTTGAAACACCCTGAAAAGTGGGTGTAAATGGAAATGTCATTTATGAGGTGATAGAGCACTCCGCGATCTTTTTTGCACTTCAAATGGTTCGTCAATCAAACACATAGTTCACAAGTTATGGCCTTCGGAATTTTGGACTCCTAAAATAAGAAATATAAATTGCATCGAACACATAAATGAGTTGTAAAAGGGAGGAACACATGTTGATGTGTGTTTTGACACATCAAAAGGCATCTAGAATGGAGATAAGGTCGACTCTACTATATTGAGTGGTTTTAGCCCATGGTTTTGTAATACTATTTGATGGTTTCTTGTATTGTATCTCCTATATATGAGGTGTGTGAGATAGAGGTTGTGTGTAAGAGTCTTATGGCTATTGAGTTACCTCTAAATCTCTTATTAGTGGTAGCCCTGTGAAAAGCTTGCTCTAAAAGTATATTGTAATCTATTATTGATTGTTGAATAATATATTGAGCTTCTTTTGGAGTGTGGGGTTTTTCTCCCGAAAGGGTTTTCCCAATGTAAATCACTGTGTTGTTGAGTTGTGGTATGCATGATATTATATTTATTTCTATTATTGTAACTGTTGTAACGATCTATAAAAGTCTTGCATTACCCTCCTCTCAAGGTTAGTGTAGGAAGTTGATCCGCTACTTAACTTCCTTACAATTTGTGGCACAAAGATAAATTTCAAGTCATCAAAAACATTGTTGAGATGTAAATAATGTGATTTACTCCTAAAGAAAGAAACAATTATATTTGTTGAACATGTACGTGTGGAAACTAACCATATCAAAGGGCTCCCTAGATCTCTCAACTTGGGAATTGATTAATTAATTTTCTTGGAAAAAAATTATTATAAATGGATCATGGAATTTAAATGTAATGTATACCACATGTGAACGTAGTTATTTATTGAGATATTGTCCAAAAATTGAAAGGAATCAACACTCAAGGCTCTCTCAATGTAGTGTTTCAACCTACATGTAAAAGGAAAAATAGAATCATGCTCAAAACCCAAATCAACCCAATAATGATCCTCTCATATCCAATCTCATTGTATATGTGATGTAATAACTGAGAGGAACAAGAATCAAATAGAAAACTAGAGACCTAGGTTTTATGATCGAAGATAGTGGAAAAAGAGTTCATATTCCCCCATTCAGTTAGAGATATGAAGAATTCCTATTCAAAGTACTGAATAGATATTAGATGAGAGACAATCTCCTTCTTGTTAGTGTAGGTTTTTTATTTTCCTTATGTTAGGGGGTATTTATTTTTTCCTCCACATATATATTATTAAGCTCTGTTAGGTTATTATGAGTCGTTAATATGTGGACATGTGACAAATTACTTCAGCTACATGTGTCACTCCCACCCACATATGGGTAGTTGAGTTACACACCCTTTTTTGGATTGTTGTGCCACCTCACATAATCACTATTTTGTATTTTCCTAAGTGGGTTATGGGGTAGTTGGGTTTCTCACCCTCTTTCAGCTTTATGTGCCACCTCTTATAATTCTTTTTTTTTATGTAGGGAGGTTATTGCACATGTTTTGGCATTTACCAAGAAGGTAAAGCCTCCCACTTTTTATGGGGAGTGGGAGTTAATGCACCTTTTGGATGTATATGCTATTATTTTTCTGTATAATGGCACTAGTTCAGTGATAGCTTGGTGAGAGTCTTCTCAAAATTCTCTTCTTTGTCTTTATTTTTCTCTCGTATTAGATTTATCTTCATTTAGCTATTTTGATCTTCGATCGTTTATTTCTTGGAGTTGCATGCGATCTATGATCGACATCAAATCCTGGCTTGATTCTCACTTCTCGTAGAATATAACACTCCTTTCATCTCTTTTATAAAAAAATAGTCTAATAAAAGTAGGAAAAAGGATATAGAAGTGCAAATAAAAGTGGAAAAAAAATATAGTAATTGGTACATAGGTTACCATGAAATCAACCCTCAAATCCAATCCCATCAAATTAAGTTTACAATATTATTCTTTCTTGGAATATAAGAAATATAGGAAATATTGAAAAAAACTATCTTAAATACATATTGCAAAGTAGAAAAGCATAGTCTTCTTATACAATAAACTACATGTATAATATTAGATGGAATGATAAAAGTTAAAAAAGTTTGGTGCTCTTGTGAAATCCTTGAGTTTCCATCTAGTAGAGCTTTGGTAAAAATCATCAATGTTTAATCCTCTAATCTCACTCTTGAAGATAATTTCTTGAATTATAATTGGATCAAAACCGTCATAAGTGAAAAGACCTCTAATCTACTATTCACAGTCATCGGCATGTGTTCTCTAAATAATTCCCAATATAAAACTCAAGTTGATCTTCCATAAATGTCAATGCTAGTACACAAATTCTTGTAAATTAGGTTCTTGAGGAAGCATTAATATTGTGCCAAGTCAATATAAAAATAATGGGGACCTTCTTGTTTGCGATGTTGATCATGAAGCCATGGAGGATATTATGAGAAACTATCATCTACAAAACCTCTAGTCTAATAAGAGAATTGGTTTTTCTTTTATAGTTGCTTTGGTTAGAATTATAATTATTAGGGGTAATTTAAAATTATTTATTTTGTATCTTTGCATTTGACTTGATCAAGTAATTCCCAAGACACAATTTCATGATGCAATATTTCTATAGGCTTAACCCATTACCTTTCAAGCTTTAAATTACCATCATACCTCTATGCCTCGCAACCTTCCTATTTCAGAAAAGTCAACATCTTAGTCCAATGCATGTATAATATTGTGCTTAGCACTCTTAAATGGATGCAACAAGGCTTGGAAAGTATCTTACTCAAATGCAAGTTCATTAGGACCTCAAAGGAAGCATGAATCTATATGCAATCTCTTTGCTAGAGGATGCAACATGATTTGAGGGAATGGTAGGCATGATTTGGATGTGATGCGTAAAGTTGTACACCCATAGGCTTGCAAACTAAAAATGGTTGACTTGACCCACAACTTGCATATGTGTCAACACCCTTATGTTAAAAGATAGATCAAAATGCTATATCTTCACTTTTTTTTAATATAATATGTTATTGATTATTGTTGGTTGGCATTTTAAGCCACCTTTATACATGGTTAACCTAAATGTATGCTAGTGCATCAAATTATGCATTCACTTGTCCTTTAAGGGTTTCTAGGGGCTAGTAAAAGTCTAAGAACTGAGTAGTATGGAAGAGGAGTCCTTAGTTGATTTCTACATAGTTAACAAGCACATTTCAAATAATTTATTATTGTGCTATAATGTTTCTCTATCCACATTTGTGTTCTCATGTTTTATTATTATATATATTGACTACTGTCCAACATAGTAGGCATCAATCTTGGAGATGCTACAACACAATTTAGATGTTTTTGTTTGTAACTTGTAAACTGCTCATATAAATTATTTGTTCTTCCATTCAATTTAAATGTGTATAGATCTTAGTTTTCCTTGATAGTATGCTTTCATGACATTGGCAAGGCCATTTTACATAAAAGTTCGTGGTGTTGATTGAGCATTTTATTTGACACAAAAGCGTGTATTTCTATAATCTGGAAGAAAATGAAACCTTAATGAGGGAACTCAAATTTTGTATGTGAATCAACGTTTTTCTTGCTCGTAAAGTAAATCAAACCTAATAATGTGTATTTTATGAGATTGAAAAATTAGTTGGCATCCTCGGAAATTAAAAAAAAATCGTGCTATGAATTTATTAGTTATTTAAGAAATCTATTTAAATTTATAACATTCTTTGTTCAAGTGCCTATTTTTTTTTTCCAGCAGTATTGATAGTTTTGCATATGAATTTTGATTTTATTTATATTGTTAGTCGGTATGGTTTTGTCAATTTCTATTGAGAATGTTTTTGAAAATTTTGTTCCACTTTTAATATTAAATTTTATAGAATCTTAAATTCAATATTTATATTTTGTTGTAATTTGTATAATTAAAATGTCATTCTTTTATTTTTCAAGTTCTTTAAAATGGTTAAATGTCTATTGAGAAATAGTGAAAATAGAAATGAAATATTATTGATATAATTATTTCAAAATTGTATTGGTTAAGATCATTCAAATTCTATATTCGGTATTAATACATAGTATTAATATAAAAAGATACTTGAAGTTTATATTTGTTTGAGTGATATAACTCTTTTCATCATATTGCACACAATTCTAGCAAGTTTCCTAGACATTCCTTCATGTAATTGCACGTATATAACAACTCATGCAATCAATAAGAAAAATATTTAATGGCAATATCCTTTTTCCTATTTCTCATTGATTGATACAATTTACACTAGTTTAGGGGCATGCCAATGATCAAAAAAAATATATGCAAGGAGTTTAATGAAACAAATAAAAAAAAAGAATATTAGAGCTTTATCTCTTGTGACAATTTCTTGGCAATTTGGAATAAAAATTTATAATTAGTATTACAATAAATTAATAAAAAATAGAACAACTGATAGAAAAAGATTAAAGAAATAAAAGATTAGCATGAAATTAGTGTACAATCTAAACTACCCAATCTCAAATTCAAAGTTTTACTAACAAGGATAACGTCATATTTATAAAATGTACTAAACATGTCACACAAAATATATGAAGCTTCAACAAAAATGATAAAAATTATCAGTAATGTCCTAGCCTACTCCATTGGAGAAACTAGAATTTTCTAAGTGTAAAGAATCATGATTTTGAAAATATATATGGAATGTGAATCACAAAGTTACAAATTTAATAATTTGATCAACATCTTAATGGAAATACACATGAAGAAGATAAAGAACCTAAAAGATTGGAATCAACAATACTTGGACACTAATGGTAGAGAATGAGAGGACCATATTGTTCATGGAGAGGATGAAGTAGAAAAAACAAGAATTGGGATACAATGAACCAATTCTTCAAGCCCTATTTAAATTTTTTTATTCTTGTTTATATTGCATCCTTGCTTATGGATAATCTTGATGGATCATGTGAATCACTTGAGGATTATTTTGGAACTTTTGATGTTTAAATCTTTATGTATATACACACTAGAACATAGAATAAAATAATGGAACAATGCATAAAAAAATGTCCTATTCTACACCTAGCTACACCTCAATTAGAGAAAAGGGAATGCAAATTATAAAATAAGAGAAAAGTGATACTCTCTTACCAATACCCTCTTAATGCCATGGACGTGCTCAAGATTTATTGATAAAGAGGATGAATGTAATTGCTAAAAAATTACAACACATGACCTTGCTTGCTTCCAATACCATGTGATCATCTTAATATATCATATATTTCTAAGTATATATATCCTAATTTTAATAAGTTAACCATTTGTGGCATGATTAACCCTAACATAGCTATTAGTTAATTCACTAATCTCTCTTAATTAAGATGAAGGGGTATGTTGCTACAAAGCTAAGCCTATAAATAAGGATGAGAACTCTCTCTCATATCATCATATCATCTATTACTCAATGCATATGCTATAATTTGATTATTGGACATCACCCCCTCAAAACTTGGTTTGCTATATTTTTATTTTTACAAATATTTTGAGGAAATGTCATAACAAGTAGTATTAGAGCTACAATTTGGACCAACATATTTTGGATTTTATGGTATGCATAATATAAGCTCTAAAAAACTCAAATTGTGAAGGTAAATGTGAGCAAGAAAATACACAAAACCATGTAAAGTCGAGAACATTCACAACAAGGTCATCAAATGAAATAAACTAAACTAAAGAAAATTAAGCCAATTTTACTGCATTTGACAAAGGCATTGCTTCTTCTTTTTTCTTCTTTCTTCTCTAATCATGTTGGTATGTTGGCTCAACCCATTGTGCAACTCATATGAAGCAAGAGAAAAAGTGTGATAGGCGAGAATACTTGAAGATTTGAAAGTATACGAGCTCAAGAAAATGATGGCGTAAATAAAAACTCATAAGATCAAAACAAGGAGACAAGAGCCAAATTTATAGAAATGTGAAACCAAATTGAACGGACAAGATCAACTTGATCTGATGGTTGATATTTCATGCAAGGCTAAGTTAAAAGAGAAATTGCAAATTAGAAGTGAAGAGAAAAAAGAGTTAACAAAAAAAGCAAATGGAAGCTTTTACTTGCACTCCAAACATTCCAATTAAACTCGACTAAGCATCATAGAAGACTATGACATGAACTATGACAAGAGGAGAGAAAAGAAGAGAGGGATAAATGAGGTGGAATTAATAATTAAAAATTAGTAATTACACTCATAACTCAAATTATCCAATTAATATATAAAAATATTAATTGTGACAGGGACAAAGAGAGTGAATAAATAAATATAAATTTATTTATTCAAAAAGGGACATGTTAACAAAAGAGTTGATTAATTATTTAATTAATCAACCTAGGGGAAATTATTTGAATAATTTAAGATACCAACCCGAATGATGAATTAGGTCCCAATAATTATCATTGATTGGCTAATAATTAATGAAAATTAATGATAATTGACTGAGTTTGACAACAAAATAGGACAAAGATGGAAAAATCCAATATTTATAATGATTTTGATAAGAGACTAGTAAGATTGATAAGATCAATTGACAATAACGTGATAAAGGATTGATAAGATCGATTGATAAAGTGCCATGAAAGCCTAATAAAGGGTCACAGAGGACTGATTGAAATTGACTGATAAAGAGGTTGATAATTAATGACTAACTAATTATCAACAAAGAGGGAATTGAGTCTAATTGTCAAGATGAGACCAATTCGAATGATTTGAAAATGATAAAATTCCAATCATAATGATTTAGGACCAAATGTGATTGAACGAGACTGATTAAGGTTGAAAAGGAATCAAATAGAATAGGAAGAATGACCCAATGTCCACACATGATGAAAATCAAATGTGACATTGAAGACATGTTAAAAATTAAGGTTTTGCGACATAGACATAAACCAATTTTTAGTGTCTACAGTAACTTTTATGAAAGTTATTGATTACTTTTTTTCATTAATTTTCTTTATATAGGTTGTAAATTTTGAAAATATTTTAAAATATTTACATTTTTGGAAATCTTATCAAAAATTAAAAAAGGGTTAGCTATTTGCAATTTATTATTAGGCATAAAATAAGCCTTTTAATGTAGTGGTCAAATTTTAGTCAAAACTTTCATCAATTTCTTTTATAAGTTGGAATTTTTGGATTTTTTTAATTTTCTTTTTAAGAATATTATAAAAAATTAGATAGGTTTAGTTCTTTGAATTTTATTGTTTTAAAAATAAAAATATAATTAAAGCCACATCATCTTCAGGATTAGAGCACCTTTCTCCACATACAAAATATAAGGACCCATTTCATCTTCCACTACTTAAAATTTATAAATTAATTCCACAAGTCATGAAAAAATGATGCATTTCATTAAAGATAAATTGTTTAACCCATTTATAAAATATTTTAATGAGGGTTTAGATAAGTTTATTAAAGAATTCTTACTAGAATTAAAGTGCTAAGAAAAACACCAAGGTGGGTACAATCTTAATAAACTAAATCAAGGGATAGAAGAACCTTTTTGAGGTCAAAATTCATACCTACAAAGAATGAAAATTTATAAATGTGATGGTATAAATGTAATTTCATGGATAACACTCATAGAAAAATAATTTAAGCTTTATAATATACCAAATAATGACATGGCTGGCATGGTACACATCATTTTGAATTAAGACATTACCAATGGCACTGGTGGAAGATGATTGATAGACAAGGACAAATGCTTAATTGGAAAGAATTAGTAAAGAATTAGAAAACTCTAGAGCAACCATGTCTTTTAAAAAATAATAAAACAATACCTTCAAGCAAAGGTAACCTTTTCTCAAAGGCTATTTTATTTGAAAAAATATATGACTTCGAGCCTTCACTTGAAGGTGATGTGTGGATTACTTCGAGCCTTCACTTCATGGTGATGTGTGGATCACCTTCAAATGTAGGTACCCCTTCAAATGGAGGTGATTATAAGACCTTCTTTCAAAGGTTAACCTTCAAATGAAGGTGTTTGTAAAAATCCCCCCTAATTGGAATTTTTTTTTGCCCCATATTTGTAACCCATTATTGTGGGAACACCCAAGATCTCTAAAGAAGATCTGCGAAAGACTAATTTTTCCACAAAGCAGGGATCATTTATGTACAAAATTATGTCTTTTGTCATAAAAGATGCTTTTACATTATTCAATCACATATTGGTCAATTCTTTGAAGGATTTCATTAATGATTTCTTGGAAGTGTATCTAAATGATTGGAGAGTTTATGGGCTAACAAAGAACCATACTCAAACAGTCTAGACCATGCTATAATGATCTAGAAGTCTACAAATTTAGTTGAATAGATCAAGAAATGTATCTTTTTGCTACATTTTTTTACACCATTACGTATATTATTTGCAAAGTGAGTTTAATAGTCAACCCTATGAAATTTAAGACTTAAAAAAGTTTTAAAAAGATGAATTGGTTTTAGTTTACAACAAAAAATTCAAGAAACAAGGAAAACTCAAGGTTTAGTGGATAGACCCATACTACATCAATAAAATATTACAATTTGGAGTAATAAAACTTTGTACACTAGATGGAACAATATTATAATTCTTTTCTAATGGTGAAAGATTAAAAAAATTCCATCAACCTCCTTGAAGATAAAATCTTTATGATAAATATGTATTGAGGATAAGACAATTTTGAAAGGGGCGATGATGATAACGAGGAAAAGGGTAGCGAAAAATCAAATAGAAAGAAAAATTATCACAAACCACCAAGAGAGGATGGCAAAAATCTTTGCCAACAAGTCACCCTTATGAAGATATATATTTTGTAAGGGACACATCCCATTAGCAAAATATATATATAGACACCCATTTATGTCCACTTAATTAAATGAATATTTAGTATGTATTTGATTATTTAACCATCGTTCAACTATAAATTAAATTAATATTTAATTAATTCATCATAACTATGTTCTTCTATTAATTAAATAAATTATTTGATTTATTTGATTTAATTCGCTTAACCATATCCTGACAATTAAATAAACAGAGCATATTTTTTTTAATAACTCCCCTCTCTCACATTTAAATAAATATATAGACACCCATTTATGTCCACTTAATTAAATGAATATTTAGTATGTATTTGATTATTTAACCATCGTTCAACTATAAATTAAATTAATATTTAATTAATTCATCCTAACTATGTTCTTCTATTAATTAAATAAATTATTTGATTTATTTGATTTAATTCACTTAACCATATCCTGACAATTAAATAAACAGAGCATATTTTTTTAAATAACTCCCCTCTCTCACATTTAAATAAATTAACATTTATTTAAATCCCCTTTCTCACATTTAAATAAATAAATATTTATTTAAAATCCTAAAATCCCTTGCCCACTTGCATCTTCTAGAAAATGCAAGTTGCACAGTTAACCGTCCTTCTTGTTAGAAATGTGGTTGTCGTTGCACCAAAAGATTGACCTTTTAATGCTCGATACAACCATTAGACTTATAGAATCCACGGGAGGTGGTTAAGCCATGTCACAAGCCCGAGTGTTGTGGTGCACAACACAAGGAGCCCAAGAGTGTACACCTTGCAACAATCCCCCACCAACACAAGCGAGGGGTTTGAACCTGACACTTGGGATATGATACCATTTGTTAGAAGTACGGTTGTCATTGCACCAAAATATTGACTTGTTAATGCTCGATACAGCCACTAGACTTATATAATCCACAGGAGGTGGTTAAGCCATGTCACAAACCTGAGCGATGTGCTACAAAACACAAGTAGACCAAGGGTGCACACCTTGAAACACTTCTAATCATGTCTAAACCCCTTATTATTATCTTATTCACCCTTTAATGGTTTGCATATTCCTAAATCAGAGGTTAACCCAAAACCCATCAACTCAAACCTTTAATGGCTTCCTTTAAAGTATGTAAGCCTTTAATGGTTTCCTACTCTTTAATGAATTCCTTTAAAGTATTTTAAGCCTTGAATGGCTTCCTTCTAGAGTCTTCAAGCCTCTAATGGCTTCCTACCTTTAATGGCTTCCTTCAAAGTCTTCAAACCTTTAATGGCTTCCTTATAGAGTCTTCTTAAGCCTTTAATGGCTTCCTTCAAAGTCTTCAAGCCTTTCATGGTTTCATTTAAAGTCTTCAAACCTTTAATGGATTCCTTCAAATTCTTCAAGAATTTAAAGGCTTCCTTCAAATTCTTCTTAATTCTTTAATGACTTCCTTCAAAGTCCTCTTAAGCCTTTAATGGTTTCTTTCAAGTATTCAAGCATTTAATGCTTTGTCCCCCTCTCCTCTCAATCCTTTCCTTGTTGACACTTGTCAACATGTGATTGGCTTGAAGGAGAGAACATGGATTGATGATCAACACTTCCTCAATAAATCCTAACCCTTTCTCAATCAACTCAATCTCAACCCTTCATTTTCCCATTTTTCCTATAAATAGATTGCATTGCTTCATTATCATACACACACACAAGAGTGATCCATGCATTGTTGTTTTTCTTAGATTTTGAATGATTTGTATTATGTTTTAGTTCTTCCACTAGTTGGAGTTGCTAGTTTACATTAACACTTCATTTACATCCTCACTCAACACTTGACCATAATCAACCATCTCCCATCCTCCATTTGACATCCATTATGCTAGTGCTCAAGTTGAGGGCATACTTCACATAGCAGCAGGATCTTGGAGAGTAAGAGGACAAGGAAGATCCATGGCATAGGGAGCATCATGGGGAAGTTCATTTCATTTTGTTTATTTCCTAACTAGCTTCTTATTTACTAATATTTCTTGATATGTTTTGAAACGGTTTGAGCTCATTATGTTTATGGTTGATCATGTTATTTACATGATCTCACATTGGTTTTCCACTAATCCCCATTTTCATTGCATCAATATGTATCTATAATAGAATAGAATGTAATAGAGAGATATAGATAGGTAGAGATACAAGTAAGAGAGTAATAGTGCAGAACACATAAATGATAAGGAGAATATGAGATGTATATCTAGATGGATGGATGATAGACAAGATATGAAATGGAATAATGAAAATATAATATAAGTTATACCAATATACGAAGGTTGATATATGGTTATATAGTATGTTATGAATGAAATTTATTTTTTGTTTATAAGTTTCTACATTACATAAATTAATCTTGTATCCCTCTCCTACTAATGAGTCTAGGTTATAAATACAACACATAGAGAATAATTGGGACACAAAAAATTGGTTAGATGATCCCCATTTTTCTTACTAACACTAAGCAATAGAATAAATCTCTAATGATCATTTGATAATTTTTGACCAACACTTTGTTAATCATGCATGTAGATCAACTAGCTTAAGTTATAAATAATTAAATCAACAAATCAAACTTCTAAAAAAAAAATCTTGGTTTGCTATTACTTATTGACCTAATGAAAGAATCAACTCTCACCAAAATAAGGGATGAGATTTATCTAATGCGTTTGAGAAAACAAACTATCTTTCACATCTTTCCCATCCCTTGCATCTACCTCAACTATTATTTCTTTCATTTTCAAGAGAGACACTATAGGTATGAGTTTACTAGATATACATGTTTCTTGTTGTTTCTCACATCATCACATGGTATTTTTGGGTGTTGAGTATCATAAAAATATTCCCACCTACAAAATTGGGGTCCAATATTACCTCAATTAGAACCTTTCTTAGCCCATTGACCTCTCAACCTACACAAGACCCTGCATACTAGGGTGCACATCCATATGAGTTCAGGATACTTATTTAGAATTTTCATGGTTGCAACCAAAATAACATGCATCTATGAAGAATGTATAAATATGGTCAAGATAATTTTTGTTCCTAAAAAACATTCTAATTTTATCATTTTATGTTTTCTACTCAATTTAAACAATTAGATCTCAATTTCAAGTCATTATTTCTGAAATTATTTAAATAACCCTAGACATTCCCTTGAAAAAATTATCATTCCTTCTACATTGTGTCTTAGGGTTAAAGACACAACTACTATTCGAGACACCCCAAAAAAGGAACATGATGTCCCTGGTAAGGTTGATCCTCCCCCTAACCCTCCTCCAGAGGGTATGCGAGGTTTCATGGATACTATGGAGTGGCTTATAACTAGTTACAAGAAAGTTGTGGACGACAACAAAAAACTCAGTAACAGAATTCAGATTTTGGAAACCATCAACACTGGGGAAGGGAAGACCATGGCTAATTACATAGAGGACCTGAAAAATACCATTGCTAAAGCCAAAAACATAAGAGACTCCTTCAACCCTAGGTTTGAGAAAATAGAGAAAGATCTGCTAGAAAGGAAAAATCTTGCTAACGCTAATGATCAAAGTATCTCAGGTACTGCGAGTAAAGTCGGCAAAATTGAGGAGTGTCTAAAGAGCATTTTTTAACAGAGTTTAAGAATCCTGAAGATTTCTGCTAGCAACACTAACACTCTCATCAGCAAACTGGATGAAGAGAAGGAGATCCTAGATATTGACCCGGACACTGAAGGTACAGGGGAAGCTCAAGGACCCAGAACCCGTACCAGAGGTAAAAAGAAAGAAAAGAAACCTAACAAGGACCTGGAAGATCTCAAAGTTGTTGGGGCCACCTATAACTAGCTGGTGAAAAAGGCAGAGGACCTGTTGAAGACTATAGTTGTGTAGTGCTTTCCTTGTTTCTTTGTTGTTTTTATCTTAGTTGTCTTTTTGGTTTGCTGGCTTTTTTGCTAGTCATTTTGAAAGTGGTTCTTAAGTACTGGACTTTTTAGTGTCTTTTCTTAATCTCCTTTGTTAAAGGTTCTGCGTTCTGAAAACCTATTTTTCTAATTAATCAAAACAAATTGAACATCGATTAACACTTGATCCCAAGGATTGAGAAATATTTTGCATTGAAAGTGGAAAATTTGATCCATGATCCAAGTTTGATTAAATTTGTGCATCACTTATAGATATTGTGATCATTACTTCATCAATTACATGTTGATAAAAAACTAAGATTTTGCATACCACCTACTTTATTGAGAATTGATAGGTTTATTATATGAAATATTATGTGTAGTATGAATTTAATGAATATTTGTATCTCTCAAATTATATGATAAAATCCAATGACATGTTCCAGGTATGTGCACCAAGTTGTGGTACCAAAAGGGGGTCTTAAGATGCCACTTTTTTTCTGAAATCAGCAAAGTCTGAACTTCAACGATAAATTGAAGATATTTACACTCCAAATTAGAAGATGAAACAAGAACAAGAGTCAGGGAACTTCGAGTCTACTTTCTAAACTACTATTTTTTTTTGAAAATGGTAGAGATTAAGGGCTTCAAAAAGGGGGGCCACAAAAAGTGGTCATGTTTTTATGCAAAAAACATAACATAGCGTCTATTGTGGCCCCCCTAAAATGTTAACTTTTTTTTTGAATTTTTAAAATCGCTTTGGTGAGAAAATAGCTAACACCTTTTAGTTTATGCCATATTTTTCAGCTAATTTTTTAATGAGTATATGATTTTTTACTAATTTTTCGAAGTGGACACATCCTGAAAAATAGAAATTTGAGCATGCTCCCCACTAAAATCTTTGATAACTAATCAAAAATAATAAAAAAAAATCTTTTTAAATTGTGTAGAATGGAGTCTAGTTTCTAAAAATATAAGTTTCTTCAAAATCCAATGAACGTGTAAAAAACTCTACCCAAAATAGTGCATGTTGGTTTTTGACAAAAAAATGGACACAGTAACAAAAGAAATTATGGATGAAAGCCTTTTAATGAAATCAAAATGCAAAAAAAATTACATGCTTGGATAGCTAAGAGATAGATTGAGGTTTCTATGGTGTTTTTTTAGTTTCATTGAAACACGTGCAAACCTGATGGAGAGCATGGCCAAAAATATGTGAAATTTTTTAATCTTCTTATAAAAACACGTCTCAGGCCTGAAGTGGTCATCCAACCCTTTGGGTTGGATGCCAAAGTACAATCCAACCCAAAGGGTTGGTGGTTTCCAATCCAAACCATTTGGCACTCGCCAAATGCAAAATTTTGAATTTTCACATTTTGTGCGCATCAAATTTGGCGCTCGCCAAATGTGAAAAGTTATTTTTTTGCATTTGGCGCGCACCAAATGTTTTGCATTGTCCAAAGTGAATGTTTTGTGAGTGTGTAGATTTTCCAATATGGGCACAATTTATATCCACCCTCAAAGGAGAATATATACATAAAATATAACATTTAAGTATAAGTCATATTTCATGTATATATTGGTAGGATGTTTGAGAGTGGTTTCAGCTCTATAGGACTTATAATGTAGATTCTAGTTTTAAGAGGATCATATAAAATTTCAGACTTAGTCAAATTTTAGTAATCAACATGTTCCTATTAGCATTCTTCAGCTATGTATCTCACTCTCTTTATCATCCCCAAACTCTAGACCTATCTCTATCCCTCTCTTGTCTCTCTCACTTCTCTCTCCCCTCTCTAGGTAAACCAAACTTATCTACCTTTCATTTCTTCCTTAACCCCATATCTATCTTTGACTCCCTCCCTCTCTCTTCTCTCTCATTCTCTTATTATTTCACTCCCCTCCCTCTCCATTCTCTTGGTCACTACATATCCCTTCTATCTTCTCTCTCTCCCCATATCTAGGTCTCTTCCTCCCTCCCTATTCACCTCACTACCTCTCCCTCCCTATATTATTACCCACCTCTCTCCCCCACTCTAGGTATTTCACCTAATTAATTTTCCACCCTCTAGTTATCTCCCCCCATCTCCATATTTCTCTCCCTCTCCCTTACCCCTATCCATTTATGAAATCTCTTCCTCTATTCTCTTTCTCCAAACCTATCTATCTTATGAATCCCTCCATGTCTAATTCTCCATCCATCCCCTCTTAGTCATCTCTTTTCTATTCTATCTATTCCCTCTCTCCATTGTCTAGATTGTCACCTCTCCCTCCTACTCTCTCTACCTCCCTCTCTCAAATTTCTAGATTTCTCCCTCATTCCCTCTCCACCTCTATACTTATCCATTAATGTCTCATTAGGAACCTATCTTTAAGCCCCTCTATCTATCTCTCCTCTATCTCTCCCATCTAGGTATTTAATCTCTCTCTTATGCTCTACATATCTCATCTCTCTATTTATCTCCTCTCTAGTTCTCTTCATTCCTCTCCACCTCTCTCTCTCCATCACCCCTTACCCATCTCCCTTTATGAACTCTATCCTTCTCTTATCTCTCTCATCACCTCTTTATCTACCAAAAAATATAGATCTATTGCTCCCCCTTTCTTATCTCTATTTTTTCTCTCTCCCCTCTCTAGGTCTCTCCTATACTCTCTCCCTCTCTCTCTCACCTTCCCTCCTTATCTCTATATCTATCCTTCCAGCCCTCCATCTCTCCTCTTCTTATTGTTTCTCTCCACTCTCTCTATGTTCTCTTAATTAATACCTCTCCCTCCTAACCTCTCTTTCCATACTGATTTTTCTCCTTCCCTCCATCTTGACATATCTACATCTCTCTCTTTGTCTCTTAATCCCCTTGTATCTCCTTCAACTCTATCTTTCCACCCTAGGTCTCTCACCTCTCTCTGCCTAGGATCTAGATCTCTCACCTCTATATCTCTCTCCTCTAATTATTTCATTTCCACCTCCTTACCCCTCTTTCTCTCTTTGTGCACTTATCTCTCTTATTTTATTCTCTCTCTCCCTCACCTATCTACTCTTCCCTCTCTAGGTCTCTCAGCCACTCCCTACCCACATCTCCCTTTCTTCGTAGATCTCTCTTTCTCTTTATTCTTCCCTCTCCCCTCTTTTTTCTCCCTCCCCTGTATAGGATTTAGATAATAGGTTGTAGGATATAGGGTTTATGGTATGGGGTACAAGATTGATGGAACATTGTTTAGGGTAGATAGGGTTGAGGGTAGTGGTCGTATTGATACTCAGGACACCATATGGCCCCTTAAGACACCATATGACCCCTTACGATACCATATGATCCCTTAGGACACCATATGACCCCTAAAAACACCATATCATGTCCTAAGGGATCATATGGTATCGTTAAGGGCCATATGGTGTTCTAATGGGTTATATGGTGCCGTTAGGCATCATATGGTGTCATACGGTATTCTATGATTCCTTAGGACACCATATGACACCTAAGGACACCATATGGTATCCTAAGGGGTTATATGGTGTCCTAATGGAAAATATGGTCTTCTTTGACCCCTTAGGACACCATATGACCCCTAATGACACCATATGGTGTCCTAAAGGGTCATATGGTGTTTTACTACCCCTTAGAACACCATATGACCCCTAACAAAATCATATGGTGTCCAAAAGGGTCATATGGTTTCCTAATGGGTCATATGATGTTCTAAGGGGTCATATGGTATTCTATGACCCCTTAGGACATCATATGACCCCTAATTACACAATATGGTGTCCTAGGGGGTCATATGGTGTCATTAGATGTTATATGGTGTCCTATGGGGTCATATGGTGTTCTATAACCCCTTAGGACACCATATGACCCCTAAAAACACCAAATGGTGCCCTATAGGGTTAGATGGTGTCCTATGACCCCTAACATCACCATATGGTGTCCTAAGGGGTCATATGATTTCCTAAGGGGTCATATGGTGTCCTAAGGGGGGTTATATGGTGTTCTATGACCCCTTAGGACACCATATGACCCCATACAACACAATATAATCCCTAATGATTCCATACGGTGTTCTATGACCCCTTAGGACACCATATGACCCCTAATGACAACATATGGTGTCCTAAGGGGTCATATGATGTTCTATGACCCCTTGGGACACCATATGAGCCCTCAAGACACCATATGACCCCTAAAGACACCATATGGTGTCCTAAGGGGTCATATGATGTTATATGTCCTCTTAGGACACCATATGACCCCATACGACACCATATGACCCCTCACGACACCATATGGTGTCCTAAGCAGTCATATGGTGTCCTAAGGGGTCATAGAACACTATATGATATCTTAGGACATTATATGACCCCTAACAACATCAGATGACCCCTTAGGACATCATATGGTGTCGTTAGGGGTCATATGGTGTCCTAAGGGGTCATAGAACACAATATGACCCCTAACGACACCATATGACCTCTTAGGACACCATATGACCCCTAATGACCTAATAGGTCATAGAATACCATATGACCCCTTAGGACACCATATGATCTCTAACAACATCATATGACCCCTTAGGACACCATATGACCTCTAACGATACCATATTGTGTCTTGAGGGGTCATATCATGTCACAAGTGTTCATGTCATGTACTAGGATGTTAAAAGGGGTCATATGGTGTCCTAAGGGGTCATAGAACTCCATATGACCCCTCATGACATCATATGACCGCTTAGGACAACATATGGTGTCGTTAGGGGTCATATGGTGTCCTAAGGGGTCGTATGGTGTCCTAAGGGGTCATATGGTATTCTATGACCCATTAGGATTCCATATGACACCTTAGAACACCATATGACCCCTAATGATACCATATAGTGTTGTTAGGGGTCATATGGTGTCCTAAGGGGTCATATGGTGTCCTAAGGGGTCATATGGTGTCATAAGGGGCCATATGGTGTTCTATGACCCCTTAGGATACCATATGACCCCTAAGACCACCATACAGTGTCCTAAGGGATCATATGGTGTCGTTAGGTATTATATGGTGTTGTTAGGGGTTATATTGTGTCCTAAGGGGTCATATGGTGTTCTATGAACCCTTAGGACACCATATGACCCCTAACAACACCATATGGTGTCCTAAAGGGTCATATGGTGTCCTTAGGGGTCATATGGTATTTTATGACCACTTAAGACACCATATGACCCCTTAGGACATGTGGTGTTGTTAGGGGTCATATGGTGTCCTAAGGGGTCATATGGTATTCTATGACCCATTAGGACACCATATGACCCCTAAGGTATCGTTAGGGGTCATATCATGTCTTAATGGGTCATAGAATACCATATGACCCCTTAGGACACCATATGACCCCTAACAACACCATATGACATGTCCTAAGGGGTCATATGGTGTCTTATATGACCCCTAAGGTATCATTAGGGGTCATATCATGTCTTAAGGGATTATGCGATGTCCTAAGGGGTTATATGGTGTCCTAAGAGATCATATGGTGTTCTATAACCCCTTAGGATACAATATAAACCCAAACAATTCCATATGGTATCCTAAGGGGTCATCTGATGTTGTTAGGGGTCATATGGTGTCCTAAAGAGTCATATGGTAGTCTATGACCCATTAGGACACCATATGGTGTTGTGAGTGGTCATATGGTGTCGTATTGGGTCATATGGTGTCCTAAAGGGACATAGAACACTATATGACCCCTTAAGACACCATATGGTGTTTTTAGGGATCATATGGTGTTCTGAGGGTTCATATGGTGTCCCAAGGGGTTAGAGAACACCATATGGCCCCTTAGGACACCATATATTGTCATTAGGGGTCATATGGTTTCCTAAGGGGTCATAAAATACCATATGACCCCTTAGGACACCAAATGACTCCTTAGGAAATCATATGACCCCTTACAACACCATATGGTGACGTTAGGGGTCATATGGTGTCGTAAGGGGTCATAGAATACCATATGACCCCTTAGGACACCATATGACATGTCCTAAGGGGTCATATGGTGTCTCAAGGGGTCATAGAACATCGTATAAACCCTAAGGGCACCATATGATCCCTTAGGACACTATATGGTGTCGTTAGGGGTCATATGGTATCCTAAGGGGTCATAAAACACCATATGACCCCTTAGGACACAATATGACCCCTAATGACACCATATGACCCCTAAGGACACAATATGACCCCTAAGGACACCATATGACCCCTCAAGACACCATATAACCCATTATGACCCCTTATGACACCATATGGTGTCCTCAAGGGTCATATGGTGTCCTAAGGGGTCATATGGTATCTTAAGGGGTTATAAGGTGTCTTAGGGGTCATATGGTGTCCTAAGGGGTCATAGAATACCTTATTACCCCTTAGGACACCATATGACCCCTTAGGAAATCATATGATCCCTTAGGACACCATATGGTGATGTTAGGAGTTATATGGTGTCCTAAGAGGTCATAGAATACCATATGACCCCTTAGGACACCATATGAACCCTTAGGATACCATATGACATGTCCTAAGGAGTAATATGGTGTCTCAAGGGGTCATATAATACCATATGACCCCTAAAGACACCATATGGTGTCGTTAGGGGTCATATGGTGTTCTAAGGGGTCATCGAACACCATATGACCCCTTAGGACATAATATGACCCCTAACGACACCATATGACACCTCAAGATACCATATGGTGGTCTTAGGGGTCATATGGTATCCCAAGGGGTCATAGAACACCATAGAACACTATATGACTCCTTATGACACCACATGATGCCTAACGACACCATATGGTGTCATTAGGGGTCATACAATGTCCTAAGGGGTCATATGGCATCCTAATGAGTCATAGAATACCATATGACCCCTTAGGACACCATATGACCCCTAAGACCACCATATGGTGTGTTGAGGGGTCATATGGTGTCATTTGGGGTCATATGGTGTTGTTATAAATCATATTGTGTCCTAAGGTGCCATATGGTGTTATATGACCCCTTTGGACACCATATGACCCCTAACGACACCATATTGTATCCTAAGGGGTCATATGGTGTCCTTGGGGGTCATATGGTGTTCTTTGACCCCTTGAGACACCATATGACTCCTTAGGACATGTCATATGGTGTCCTAAGGGGTCATATGGTATTCTATGACCCCTTAGGACACCATATAATCCCTAATGTTACCATATGGTGTTCTAAGGGGTCATATGATTTCCTAAGGGGTCATATGGTGTCCTAAGGGGCCATAAGGTGTTATATGACCCCTTAGGACATTATATAACCCCTAACACCACCATATGGTGTCCTGAGGGGTCATATGGTGTCATTAGGGGTCATATGGTGTCGTTAGAGGTCATATTGTGCTCTAAGGGGTCATATGGTGTTCTATGACCCCTAACCCCTAACGACACCATATGGTTTCCTAAGGGGTCATATGGTTCCCTTAGGGTTCATATGGTGTTCTATGACCCCTTGAGACACCATATTACCACTTAGGACATGTCATATAGTGTCCTAAAGGGTCATATGGTATGCTATGACACCTTACGACACCATATGACCCCTAACATCACCATATGGTTTCCTAAGGGGTCATATGATTTCCTAAGGGGTCATTTGGTGTCCTAAGGGTTCATAGAATACCATATGACCCCTTAGGACACCATATGACCCCTTAGGATACCATATGGTGTTGTGAGGGGTCATATGGTGTCGTATGGGGTCATATGGTGTCCTAAGGGGACATAAAATATCATATGACCCCTTAGGACACCATATGGTGTTTTTAGGGGTCATATGATGTCTCGAGGGCTCATATGGTGTCCCAAGGGGTTATAGAACACCATGTGACCCCTTAGAACACCATATGTTGTCATTAGGGGTCATATGGTGTCCTAAGGGGTCATAGAACACCATATGACCCCTTAGGACACTATATGGTGTTTTTAGGGATTATATAGTGTTGTATGGGGTGATATCATGTCCTAAGGGGTCATAGAACACCATATGACCCCTTAGGACACCATTTGACCACTAACGACACAATATGGTATCCTAAGGGGTCATATGGTGTCCTAAGGGGTCATATGGTGTTTTATAACCCCTAGGACACCATATGACCTCTTTTAACAACCTAGTACATGACATGACTACTTGTGACACCATATGACCCCTCAAGACATAATATGGTGTCATTAGGGGTCATATGGTTTCCTAAGGGGTCATATGATATTCTATGACCTATTAGGGCACCATATGACCCCTTAGGACACCATATGACCCCTAACAACACCATATGACCCCTTAGGACATCATATGACCCCTAATGACACCATATGGTGTCGTTAGGGGTCATATGGTATCCTAAGGGGTCATATGGTGTCCTAATAGTGCATTTGGTTTTTATGACCCCTAAGGACATCATATGGCCCCTTAGGACACCATATCACCCCTTAGGACACCATATGACCCCTAACAACACCATATGGTGTCCTAAGGGGTCATATGGTGTTCTATGACCCCCTAGGAGACCATATGACCCCTTTTAACATCCTAGTACATGACATGACCACTTGTGAAACCGTATGACCCCTCAAGACACAATATGGTGTCGTTAGGGGTCATATGGTGTCCTAAGCGGTCATATGGTGTCATTAGGGATCATATGGTGTCCTAAGGGGTCATATGGTATTATATGACCCATTAGGGCACCATATGACCCCATAGGACACCAAATGACCCCTTAGGACACCATATGACCCCTTAGGACACCATATGACCCCTATTGACACCATATGGTGTCATAAAGGGTCATACAACACCATATGACCCATTAGGACACTATATGGTGTTGTTATGGGTCATATGGTGTCATTATGGCTCATATGGTGTCATTAGGGGTCATATGATGTCCTTAGGGGCCATAAAACACCAAATGACCCCTTAGGAGACCATATGACCCCTTAGGACACCATATGACTCCTTAGGACACCATATGGTGTCATTAGGGCTCATATGGTGTTATAAGAGATCATATGGTGTCCTAAGGGGTCATAGAACACCATATGACCACTTAGGACACTATATGATGTTGTAAGGGATTATATAGTGTTGTATGGGGTCATATCATGTCCTAAGGGGTCATAGAAAACCATATGACACCTTAGGACACCATTTGACCGCTAATGACACCATATGGTGTCCTAAGGGGTCATATAGTGTCCTGAGGGGTCATATGGTGTTCTATAACCCCCTACGACACCATATGGCCCCTTTTAACAACCTAGTACATGACATGACTACTTGTGACACCATATGACCCCTCAAGACACAATATGGTGTCATTAGGGGTCATATGGTGTCCTAAGGGGTCATATAGTGTCGTTAGGGATCATATGGTGTCATATGGGGTCATATGATATTCTATGACCTATTAGGGCACCATATGACCCCTTAGGACACCATATGACCCCTTAAGACACCATATGACCCCTTAGGACACCATATGACCCCTTAGGACACCATATGACCCCTAATGACACCATATGGTGTCATTAGGGGTCATATGGTGTCCTAAGGGGTCATATGGTGTCCTAAGGGTGCATTTGGTGTTTATGACCCCTAAGGACATCATATCACCCCTTAGGACACCATATGACCCCTTAGGACACCATATGACCCATAACGACACCATATGATGTCCTAAGGGGTCATATGGTGTTCTATTACCCCCTAGGAGACCATATGACCCCTTTTAACATCCTAGTACATGACATGACCACTTGTGAAACCATATGACCCCTCAAGACACAATATGGTGTCGTTAGGGGTCATATGGTGCCCTAAGGGGTCATATGGTGTCATTAGGGATCATATGGTGTCCTAAGGGGTCATATGGTATTCTATGACCCATTAGGGCACCATATGACCCCTTAGGACACCATATGACCCCTATTGACACCATATGGTGTCATAAGGGGTCATAGAACACCATATGACCCCTTAGGACACTATATGGTATCGTTATGCGTCATATGGTGTCATTAGGGGCTATATGGTGTCATTAGGGGTCATATGATGTCCTTAGGGGCCATAAAACACCAAATGACCCCTTAGAAAACCATATGGTGTTGTTAGGGCTCATATGGTGTTCTAAGAGATCATATGGTATCCTAAGGGGTCATAGATCACCATATGACCCCTTAGGACACCATATGACCCATAACGACACTATATGACCCCTTAGCACACCATATTACTTATAACGACACCATATGTTGTCCTAAGATAGATAGTAATGGTCTCCTAAGCGGTCATATGGTCCACCATGCTCATGCACATACCTAGATGGGTTATATAGAGATATGAGATACCTAGAGGGGGAGAGAGGTGTGAGAGACCTAGATAGGGTGAGAGAGAGAGGGGTTTGAGATAGATGGAGGGGGATAGAGAGAGGTTGGTAATGAGATATGGATGGAGATGTAGAGAGGTGGAGAGGGAATGAGGGAGAAACCTAGAGAGGGGTAGAGAGGGTGTGATGGAAAGCTGATGATGTAGATGTTAAAGAGATAATATGAGTGAGTAGGGAAGGGAGAGAGAGATGGGGATAAGGAGGGAGAGAGAGATAGAGAGGGAGAGGGGAAGAAAAGAATGAAGATGCCTATAAATGGGAGGGAGAGATAAGAGGAGAGATGAAAGAATAAAGAGAGAAAAGTATGAGGGGATTGAGGGAGAGGTAGACATGAAGTGAGTACAAGACCTAGGGAAGGAGAAGATAGAGAGGTGGGGCGAAAGAGAGAAGAGGAGGAGAGAGTTAAAAAATAAATAGAGGTAAAGGGGGAGGGAGATAGAGGGGAGAGAGAGGGAGAGAAATAGAGAGGGAACAAATAGATATGTGAGAGAACTATATTGGGAAAGAGAGATGACAAACCTAGATGACAAGATAGAGGAATGAGATAGATAGAGGGGGAGAGAGAGGTGAGTAATGAGATATGATGCAGAGGTAGATAGGTGGAGAAGAAGGAAGTGATAAACCTAGAGAGGTGAGAGAGAGTTTATGACCTAGAATGTAGAGAGAGAATAAAAGAGGAAGAGAGAATAAAAAAGTGGGGGAGTGAGATATATATGGGGGTATGTATGGATGGGGAGGTAGAGAGGGAGAGGGGAATAAACTAAGGGGTAGACCTAGAAAGGGAAGGGAGGGAGAAGAGAAGAGATAGAAGAACAAAGAGAGGAGTAAGAGGGGATGGATGGAGAGGTAGACATGGAGGGAGGGAGAGACCTATGGAAGGAGGAGATAAAGAGGTTAGGGGAGGAAGAGAAAGGGAGGGAGTTCATAAAGGGATAGGGTTAAGGAGGAGGGAGAGAGAGGTAAAGAGGGACAAAGAGAACTATAGAGGGGGAATATAGATAGGTGAGAGACCTAGATGGTTAGAGAGGAGTGAGATAGATAGAGGGGGGAAAAGAGAGGTGGGTAACAAGACCTATATGCAGAGGTAGATAGGTGGAGAGGAAGGGAGGGAGAAACCTAGAGAGGGGAGAGAGGGTGGGATGGAGAGGTAATGACCTAGATAATGAAGATTGAGAATAAGAGACGAGAGAGTGGGAGAGGGAGACAGAGAGGGAGAGAGGAAGAAAGGAAGGTAGAGACCTGGAGAGGGGAGGGAGGGAAAATATAAGAGATAGAAGAACAAAGAGATGAGTAAGAGGATATGGATGGAGAGGTAGACATGGAGGAAGTGAGAGACCTAGAGAATGAGGAGATAGATAGGTTTGGAGAGGGAGAGAGAGAAGAGAGGGAGAGAGTGCATAAATAGATAGAGATAAGGAGAAGGGAGAGAAAGGTGGAGAAGGAGGGAGAGAACTAGAGGGTGGCCAATTAGATAAGTGAGAAACCTAGAGGGGGAAAGAAAGGTGGGTAATAATATAGGGAGGGAGAGGCAGTGAGGTGAATAGGGAGGGAGGGACAACCCTAGATATGGGGAGAGAGAGGATAAAAGGGATAGGTAGTGACCAAGAGAAAGGAGTGGGAGGGGAGAGAAACAATAAGAGAGTAAGAGAGAAGAGAGAGGGAGAGAGTCAAGGATAGAGAAGTGAGAGAGACAAGAGAGGGAAAGAGATAGGTCTAGAGTTTGGGGAAGATAAAGAGATTGAGATACATAGCTAAAGAATGCTACTAGGAACATGCTGATTACTGAAATTTGACTGACTGAAATTTTATATGATCCTATAAAACTAGAATCTACATTATAAGTCCTATAGAGCTATACTTAAATGTTATATTTTATGTATATATTCTCCTTCAGGGGTGGATATAACTTGTGCCCAGATTGGAAAATCTACACACTCACAAAACCTTCACATTAGACAATGCAAAACATTTGGTGCTAGCCAAATGCAAAAAATTGACTTTTCACATTTGGTGTGCGCCAAATGTGAAAATTCAAAATTTTGCATTTGGCGAGCACCAAATTTGGCACATGCCAAATGTGAAAATTCAAAATTTTGCATTTGGTGCTCGCCAAATGGTTTGCTTGGGAGAATACCAACCCTTTGGGTTGGATTTTCCTTGGGCATCCAACCCATAGGTTTGGACGACCTTTTCATGCCAATGACACATTTTTATGAAAAGATAAAAAGTGGCACCTTTTTGGTACCACAACTTGGTGCACTTACCCTTCCCTGAGGAAATTATTGTGGGTTGATAAGGGCTCCACCAAATTTTTGCACACTATCTTTGCTCGCATTTTAGTGGATATTGACACTACCAAATAAATCCCTACAAAGATCTCTCTCACCACTTAAAAAGCATGTTGGAAGCAAAGTTTATATTATGAGGGCATCATGTTCAAATGCTACGGACTCTTTTGTACTGATCATTTAGTAGCTCAATGTAGCAAACACAAATTTGATAGCAAGGCTACTTAGTGGAATAATGTTGCTCTACATCATTATTTCATGGAAAAGATGAAATCAAATTCCAATAGAAGGTTTGATGTTAAGACTCCTAATAATGAGACTAAAGATAGGAACCAACTATCTATTCTAAACAAGACAATACACTTACCTAAATCATTGCCTACCCTCTCTCCATTAGGATGTGACAACATGAATTATGCTTTGGACACAACTAAAAGGGATGCTAAGAATCCTGAGAGCTCTAACACTTTACCTATTGATGGTGAAGAAAATACCAAAACCATAGTTGATGAGGACTAAGAGAAGGGAGTCGTAGGGAGAAATTGGTCTATTGTTCAAAGTAGAAAGAAGAAATGTGAGGCGGTTTTTAAGATCTAGCTTTGTTCTTGTGATAAAAAGGTTCCGCCAAAATAGTAGTGTTAGCTTATCTTTTATTGTATGTTGGATCCCGTTAATGGGCTTGGGTGACTTTCTGCCATGATCTATTGTAAAAAACTCTTCATTTTTTACTTTAATAAACATATGCAGCCCCTCTATTATGATTAACCTACCAAAAAAATCAATGATATGTCTACATACATGTCATTTAAATGTAGTTTTGCTAGAAATAGCTCACTATGAATCAAGTGAGCTTCATTTCCTACTATTTATGGTAAAAATGGAAACAACAATATTGAAAGACTAAATGAATTCAACCACAAAACCCTAGCCTAACAACAACAAAGATCCACCATAACATATGAATATTACCTAAGACAATGCAAATAAAATAAAATCACAAAGATTATACCATCACATATTCAATAGGGTTTGGATCTCCATTCTTCCTATCTCCATTGATCTTGCTTGATATATTTTCTCTCAGATTTTATGTGTGCACAAGAGCTCAACAAAGAACGGAAATATGGTTGCAAGTAGGCTTGATCGCATGTGAAAATTCGAAAGCATCGTTGGGGGAGTTAGGGTTGATAATGAAGGAAGCATCTCCTTGTATAAAAGACACTATAAGAAATGGAGGGATAAGATTGAGAGGTGTAAAAGATAAATGGTCGGCTAGGATTAGAGGGTAGGTAGAGAAAATAAGAAAATAATAATAGGGTAGGTAGTGTAAGAATTAAGAGATGAATGGCATGTGTCATAGGTAGAAAAGGTTAATGAATTAATTAAATAAATAAAGATTCATTTAATTAATAGAGGAAGTGAGATCAATTAAATAAATAAAATATTTATTTAATTTAGGAAAAGGGCAATTTAAATAAATAAAAGTATTTATTTAAATGAGAAATAAGGCTAGAAGAGGATAAATGAATTAATTAAAAAAATAATGATTTATTTAATTAATAGAAGAATTAGGCTTAAATAAATAAAGATATTTATTTAATTAGACATGACAATTTTAGGTGTCTACATTTTGCCCCTCTTTGAGACAATGTGGCTTGTCGTGTTGTTTCAAAGAAGATAAGATGAACTGATACAAAGTTTCCCCAAGATGGGAATGATATGCCCCCTCAAGAGATTGGATAAAAATGTCTGAAAAGATCGCAGACAATCTCTCGATAAGAAAGAAAGGTGAGAAAGGACTAACAAAAGTGATAGAGTCACGGGATAAAGAAGACTGACTTGGGAGACTAGGGCTAGGGTAGTCTATAAGATAGACTATGAGGGAAAACATCCTCATTGTCATCCACACATCCAAGAGATCAGAGTGCAGAGAGAGAGAAGAGTAGTCAACAGTGATGGCATTGGTGCATAGATTCGATCGCATTCATCGATATCAGAGGCCAGCAGATGCAGGAGAGCTGGTGAGTACCACAAAACCTCCTTGTATCTTGTTGCATTAATTGCTGCCATAAATGCATGTCAAGTAGGTCAATAAATGCGCATTAGGTATGTCTACAAAAATGTCAAGCGGGGGGAAACTGTTAAGGTGTGTCTGCATTGGTGCTAGGCACTTCTGGGTAGGCTAGGCGTGTCTATGTTTGTGCTGGGCATGTATATGATTTCAGTAGCGTATGTGTTCAATGCGAGCGTGTCTCTACATTTCAGGCACGTTTATGCAGGACAGGCACGTTTGTGAAGTATGCAAGCACATTTGTGTCATGAATGTGCATTTATGTCTTCAAGGTCAAATCAACAGTTCTGTGATAAACATACGTTGTCGATTGGATAAGTTGCTGAGAGGATACAATCAAACAGGTCCTCTAGGGAAGACTAGGATAGCAGATAGGGCTAGGATTGACAATTTTGTGATAGAACATACATTGCCAATCAAGAAACTACTCAAGAGGATACACTCAAGAAGAGGCCCTAGGATAGGATATATCGAGGCACTTTGTGATGATCATGGAGTACCAAATAAATTGTCAATTTTGTGATAGAACATACATTGCCAATTGGATCAGGTTGAAATTGACAATTCTGTAATAGAACATACGTTGTCAATTGGATAAGATACTCAAGAGGATACACTCAAGTAGGTTCCCTAAGAGATAGGATCAAAGTACCACTTTGTGATGAATAGGGAATGCTACTAGGATAGAAAGTAGCACTTTGTGATGAACAGGGAGTACCACTAGGATAGGAAGTAGCACTTTGTGATGAACAGGGAGTACCACTAGGATAGGAAGCAACACTTTATGATGAACAGGGAGTTCCACTAAGATAGAATACCATATGATAGATATAAGCACTAGGATAAAAAGAAGCACTTTGTGATAAACAGGGAATGACACTAGGATTGACATAGTTGATTTGTTTGACTGCAGGAGGACCTACTGATGCTGGAGTCACGGGAGAGATTCCCTTCGACTTAGAGTTTACGAGCAAAGAGGATAGAGCAGCAGTTTAGTTCATGTGACTACTATATATTATGCATGTGCCTGAGTTTCGGGTGAATATGGGATTGTTGACTACATTACTTGATAGATGGCACTCAGATACTAGCACGTTTTATTTGTCGATGGGCAAGATGACAATCACCTTGGAGGATGTGTATAGGATATTAAGATACCGATCGTTGGGGAGTTAGTTCCTTATGATCGAGAGGGAGATAGGGATACACTAACACGAGTGTTCTAGGATGTAGAACTAAAGATGAGGGCAGGACATGTGGCTTGGGACACCATGATAGTGACAGGATTAGCACTACCAGTGGCACTGGCAGAAGTGATAAGTGGGTTCCTATGTCTGGATAGGGCGACACAAGGGTTGGTTGTGGGATGGGGGAGGACATTGGAGACATTGGTGACTAAGCACACTAGGTTTGCATGGGGGTCATGTCTACTAGCATATTTGTACTATGAGTTGCATCAGTTTGTGTATCATGAATCAGCAAGATTGGGATGCGGAGTGACACTACTACATGTGTGGGTATATGAGCATTTGTTGGTTACACAACCGATACATTTTAGAGGCAGAGGAAATGGGCATAGTCATGTACACTTGTATGATATGATTACTTCTCAGCCACAGATTGGGAGGCTAGAGTATTGGCGCAAGGTAATACGAGATAAATAGTGTGGTATGGAGGTCGGATACAGCAGATGCCATGGGGTTCAGGGATGTATGCACGAACAGTGAGGGATCAAGTGCATTTGGGGCCATTGCTTGCTTATGATCAGGCTGTGACACAGATGATAGAGATGGTTCCTATGCCTTGGGCTAAATGGGCAGATGTAAAGGATGCAGGGATGGATACAGAGTACACTACATATTGGGCAGAGCATCCGTTTCCACGGCTGATGGATCCAGGGGAACCGATAGAGGGAGATGGTGGAGGTGATGGAGATGATAGTGGGGATGGAGGAGGTAGAGGCTAACGGCAGAGGCAGGGCGCACTGGCAGAGAGGAGAGTGACTCTGAAGAGAGAGGGCAAAGAGGAGAGACAGGCTTAGCAGGCTCATGTAGTGAGGAGTAGAGGTGGATTGTCATTACAGGTGCCAGTAGCATAGTTTCCCAGATAGGTACAAGGATAGGGACAGAAGCAAGAACAGCCACAGGGATAGGGTGAGGGGAGAGAGGAGGATGAGCTACTATCCTTGAGGGAGATCTACTAGGGACAGGTAGATGAGATCGAGGATCTAGAGAGGGAGACAACTAGGCTCAAGAGATAGCTGAGGAACACTTAGTGGGAGAAGGATAAGGTTATTCAGTGCTATATAGAGGCTGAGACAGCACTAAGGGTAGGGAGACAGGTGGTAGAGGACACAGGGGTAGATACGCCTATGTTCTGCAAGCAGGGGATGAAATAGGCTACTAGAGAGACCTATACTATGGAGTGGTACCACCAGATCAGCAAGCTAAGAGCTTCCAGAGACCATCACAGATGATGACAAGCTCTGGAGGGAGAGACAAGAGATAGGCATCTAGCAGTGGGGTCATGGGTCCTCTACCACCACTAGATAGAGGGGGCAGGAGAGATGATCCTGGGGTGGGTCCTTCCAGGGCTTAGACTTCGTCAAGGCCAGCTGGCTCCAAGGGAGGGAGTTCATCATAGCCTTAGAGGGCTCCCTATATATCAGTTTTGTACCATTTTGTATGATGATGTAAACACCTTTCGGTGATGTTGTATCCATATGTATTTTGACATCATTATATCATGACACTTATGATTTTTTAGATATATAGATGAGATGATTCATTGTTGCAACAACTATATGCATGTGTACCTATGTGATGTATCTATGTGATGCTTATGATATGGATGTAAATATGTACATGATGCAATGCAATATTTTTGTTCTTTTATGTTTTATATGTTTATGCAAATTCAAATGTGAATGTATGAAATGCATATGAATATGATGAGGATGTAAAAGGTGCTAACATGTGGTGTGTGCAGGATATGGTGCAATTGTGATATCTATATGTATGTATGAAATGCTAATATGTGGTAATGCAGGTGCAAACTACATGAAATGCAAATATTTTTGGTGTGTCATTATACTCAATCATGTGATAGAAGCCTACATGGACTCAAGAAGGATTATGGAGGTCAATCAAGAAAAGGGGATGAAAGATAGATGATATGGAAGTGAAAGAGCTTCTTGTGCGTTATCATCATTGAGCTTTATTATGGCAAAATAGGCTATGACAATCCAAACATAGGTTCGATCCAAAAAGTCATTGTATCCGTTTGCATGGAGATCAGATAGTCGCAAACAAGGAATGCCCCAGTTCATACTAGACTCTCAGTGTCCTCATATCCTTGGACAAGTCATAGCATTACTAAGAGACAATCCACAAACAGCAAAAGAAAAAATAGGTGACGATACCCCATCCTTTCCTTTCTAGTCAAAGACATCCTGGAGATAGAATCTCTAGTTAAAGACATCCCGGAAAAGCTAAAAGACATGTCACCAAAAGATGAAATCAAAATAAAAACCAAGACTCAACACCAACATTCACTGTAGTCCTCAAGTTTAGTGTCTCTTGTCACTTGTATAAGTCTATTTGATTATGGTCACAATGTTTACTTTCACAAAAGGATAGATAGCACCGAACCATAATGTTGTCTGAGTTTGTTGAAAGATTTGTTTTTTTGAAGCCCATTGTTGTTGATGTGTCTAATCTGAAACTAACTAAATCCATGAAACTGATACTTTATTGCGGAGAAGACAAAACTTTATTGTGGATTGGCGATGCAAATGTTTCTTTATGGTGGATTGTGCGCAAATAGACTGAAGAAAATTGGAAGAAACTGTACTCCTTGGAATGTGTGATGCTCTGAGTTCCACACCCATCACTAGACATAGGATTTTCCTTAGCCACAGATAGGAGCTTATTTATTATGGCTGGAAAGGGTGAAAAGGAGGGATGATTATGAATGGCTAACTAATCTTAGGTGAATCAATAACAAGCCATGATGGGAATGGGTAAGTTTATTATGGATGGATAGGTTGTGAGTGTGTGCAAAGTGAAAGGATGAAATGGAATCCTAAAGGAGGGAGGAGCAATGTCTCTACACATAGCATCGGTGACCCAGTTTTCACCATGGCACTTGCTCAGGGCACCACCGAAGTGGTTTTCACCATTGGACGAAATGTTTTCTCTTTACTTTTTTCTTTTTTTCTTATTTTATTTTGTGTCACAAGGCACCTATTTTCTAGGTTTTCAGTAAGTAACAATTTTTTATGTTTATGATTTTTTTGTATTTTGAATTTTTTGAATTTTTTGTATTTTTTAATTAGGATACTCTTAAGAACTATGTGTAAAACCTGTGAAGGTGCATGTTATTGATTGGATCCTCCAAAGGTTCTCCATTTGGTGTCGAAAGCTGATATGCACCGAATCCATAAACTATTGTGATGATGTAAGGACCAAGCCAATTCGGTTCAATTTTTTCTTTCTTTTCTCGATCTTGCTGATTTTTAGGATTTTCTTTGAGAACTAAGTCACCTACCTCAAATGTGTGAGGCTTTACCTTATGATTGTAGTTGGATTGTTCCTTGACTGAATGATGTGTAGCTTGAGTGATTGTCTTCCTTGATGAAGGAACTGAGATAGAATTACTAGTGTGTGGACTACATAGGCCCGTATGCGTGTCACCTAAAGAATTTTGGGCATCCCTGATAACAAAGTCCTTTGAGGAAGCTCCATTAAAGGTCCATGTTGTATCACCAGAAGGGAAAGGATGTGTGAAACAAGTGGATGAGTTATGAAAGGTTATGATTGCGAAAAGAAGTGAAAGTAGGATGGCATGATGGAGACTTAGGGTCAACAAGTATTCTTTTTTACTTGAAATTTTAAGAACTTTTGCCCCTAGTTATTTTGATACTAGGGGAGATCAACTCTTGTTCTTTTTCTTTCATAGGATTGTTATCCTTGGCCTTGATTTTCGCAGAGTCCAATAGCTTTTGATTTTGATTTGAATTAAAGGACTTTTCTTTATTTTTTACTTTTAGATTTTTCTTTTCAAACCTTAATTTTTCATCCCCAATGGGTAAGGGATTTTCTGATTCTTGTTGATCCAAGTCTAGGAGAGGAGTGAAAATGGAATGAATGGATGAAATGGTAAAGCTATGTGAGTTCTCAAGAGGGCTGACGATATGCTCAATAGATTCTTCATTGGAACCACTCTTAGGACTATTGATATCAAGAGTTTCTTGCTACACTAGAGGAGATTTGCATTCAAACTTAGTAGTCACAACACTAGGTGGTTCACACCCATTTCCTTTCAAATTGTTTATAGATTGTTCCTGGTAGCTGAATACCTTAGGAGATAGTGGGAGTTGATCAACATGAAAGATATACTCACCACATCTCATGTCTTTAATCTTGAACTTTTCTTTGATCTCTGCTTGTTTTGATGTAGAATCTTTCAAGGATTTTGGATCAACATATGTTGAAGATGGAACAGCTTCTTGATTGACTGGGATTGTTATTTCTGATCTAGGTCACAAGTTATTGCAATATATGAACAGATTTGGATCACCTTTGATGGTCACTTCAACTCCACTGTGTGGAAACTTGATACATCGATGATATGTAGATGGGACTGCACTCATCTCATGAATCCATGGACGTCCTAGCAATATGTTGTATGTGAGATCAAGGTCTACGACTTGACAAACCACATCCTTAGTAATTGGCCCAACTCTAAGAGGTAAGGTAATTGTGCCCTTGGATGAACACTCTTCATCATCATATGCCTTGATGGTAATTTTGTTTGTATAATTCATAGCCTTTTCAGAATATCCCAATTCTTTAATAGTGCTCAATGTACAAATATTTAGACATGCTCCTCCATCTATCATGACTCATTTTATTCGGTGTTTGTGTAGGAGGGCTTCAATGTTTAAAGGTGAATTATGAGGCTGGGTTACGGATGCGTTGTCATCTTCTATAAATGTAAGGGAGTGTGGAATGGAAAGGTATCCCACCATGGCTTGAAACTGGTCCACATTCAGATCAGTGGGGATAGTAGTGTCTCTCAAAGTTTTGTCAAGAATGGCTTTATGTGCAAGGGATATGCATAAAAGTTCAAGGATGGAGATAAGCGTGGGTGTCTTCCCTAATTGTTCTACTAGGTCATACTTAGGTTTTGCTGATGAGGAAGCGGTGATTTTAGTTCAAGCACCTTGCAAAGTAAATTTACCTCGACAAGTTGTAACATTACATTCAGAGGTAGGTTCGGAAGAAGATCTAATGCCTTTTAGGATAACCTTGGTTCTTTGGGTAGAATTTTCAGGTGTTTTGTCTTTTATGATAATGGTAGAGACATAATTGTCCATCGAAATATGATTAATAGTTGAAACATAGTTATAGGATGCTCTGGTATAGTTAGTCTGCTCATCTATGGCTTTGTCTTTTGCCTTGTCATGTTTTGGGAATGGTTCTTTAAACATTTCATGTTCTTGATTGGATGAGTGTCCTTCGATCTCAATCTCTCCTCTATCAATAAGATCTTGTATAATGTTCTTCAGTCGATGATAATTTCCTATTTTATGGCCCTTGCTCTTGTGATATTCATAGTATTCATCAACATTCCACCAATTTGGTTTGACCTTTGGCTCATATGGAGGCATATCTGGAATTGTTATTATTTTGTTTGCCACTAGCTTCTTGAAAGCTAACTCAAGTGGTTCTCCCAATGGGGTGTATTTCCTTCATGGTTTTGAAGTTGTTTGAGTATCCACTTGATTGTTTGTAGAGCTTGATCCAGAAAAAATGATTTTGGGTCACACTATGTTAGCATCAACAACACCATCATTTACTGTGTTCTTGTTTTTGTTCCAAAATCTTGGCTTGTCTTTTCCTTTAAAGTCCTCTTTGTTTTCTTTGAATATCTTAATTACTCCTTGTTCAATTAGGACCTTCTCTGTTGCTAAGCCTTTTTCAATGACGTCCTTGAAAGTGGACAAGCAAGCTTTCTTTAGATCATAACCAATGTCTTTGTTGACATTTTGGGTGAACATCTCTACCATTTGTTTTTGTGGAATTTCACAAGAGCATCTACTAGCTAGATTTCTCCATCTTTGTAAAAATGATGAAAAAGATTCTCCACCCTTTTGTTTGGTGTTGCACAAAGTGGTGATTGATATGTCTGTCTCTATGTTTTATGAGAAATGTTGGATAAAAGCCTCTGCTAAGTCACCCCATGACTTAATTCCAAGTGGAATTTGGGAGAACCATTCCATAGCTTGACCACCTAAGCTTTGTGGGAATAATCTCATCAGATATGTCTCTTATGTTGCTACCTCAATGCAAGCTGTAAAAAATTGTCTTATATGTGCCTTAGGATCTCCTTTTCCTATGTACTTATCAAAATTAGGTGTCACAAATTGTGTAGGAAATGGAGGCATTGGAATGCTTTTGTCGAATGGATAAGGACGTATGTCTCTCATTATGTAAGTTGGCTTTGGTGTATTTATGTCTACCATTTTCTTTTATAAGTCCTTAATTTTCTGCTCCAAATTGTTCTTAGGTGGAGACTGACTTCTTAGACCATACCCCATGCCTAAACCACCGGGTGGAGGAGCATGTTGCATATATGGATGGTATTGATCATACACATGTTCATATGGAGGAGGTCTATAATGATGCTACATATAAGGACCACTTGGTATAGAGTCATGATGAGGAATGGAATATATGTTTTGTCCATGGATACCATACTCTACAGGCATGTCATGAGTTTGTTCTAGTGTGTTGCCCCCAAATTTGACGCGGGGTTTCCTTGTGTCCAAATTTTGATCATGTCTTTGGATATCCAATTTCTTTGATGGTTGTTCCTTAGCATTGGTATGTGATTGAGTATATTTTTCTGCATAAGACTTCCATAATGGTTTGTGAAGGTGAGTATCATATGCTTGACCATGTGTATGTGGGACCTCTCATTTTTGAAACAAAGATGATGGTGATTCAGGAACCATCTGTGGTCCTCTATTGCCTCCACTACTAGGCCTCCTTTGATCCATGTTGAGGTGAGGTTGTTGCAAAAGTTGATTTTCCATTATTTGAGACATGTCAAAATCATGAGGGATCTTGGCTCCACTTTGTGCCATCACTTGTAAGAAATATTGTCTATCTCTCCTTATTATTTCCTCAACCAATTGATTGAAACGGGGATCCATAATGGAGTCTTCCACTTCTGCTGAATGTATGGAAAAGTTGTCTATATTGTCATTGTGTGTATCATTATTGTTTCTGTTATCCATATTCTCAACATTTTGAATGTTTATATAAGCGTCCATCTCAGGTAATGTGGTATGATTAGAATTGAAAAATACATCATTATCATACTCATAGGCACTCATGTTTGCGGACTCTTGAGCCTCTTTAGCTTCTCTCCTAGATTTTTGGGAATGAGTTTCAACCATGAACTAGGTCTTGACCAAGATGTTTGAGACTAGATGGAAATGGAAAGAGTATGGAAGACCAAGAGTTGGATGGAATGTAAATGAATCTGAAGTGTACTTGCAATGTCCAAAGTGTAAGACCAAGTATGTATGTAGTAGAGTAGGTGTGGCTTCCAAAGAGATGATAGTTTCTCTTGATGGGGTAAGTTTACCTTGACTCTAAGTAAGACCAAATGAGACCCAAAGGTGATAGACCTTGATGAGGGACCACTTAGCAAAATGTTGTTATATGTATTGTGTTGACAAAGCAAGATGAGGACAAGCAAGTGACCTTTTTACTCAAGTTTAGAGAAATGTGAATGTAATGCAAGGTGTAAAGCAATGATGGACTTTGTGAGACCCAGAAATAGGCTAAATTCTAGATTAAAACCCAAAGAGATAACCTAGGAAGCTCAATAAGTTTGAAACTGACTGCTCCTGTTCCTTGGACTGTAAATTTTTCCAATTTTGAACGCAGACATGTCTGTATACTTCACAGACATGGTTGAACACTGCACAGACGTGTTCTTGATATTTTGTGAGTGCAATTTTCTTTAGGATGATATAGACATGTTTTTGTACTTCACAAATGTGTTTAAATGACACAAACGTGTTTCTGTCAGACACAGACGCATTTTCAAAAACTGAGTGCAATTTTTCCAATTTGTAAAGTTGTTTGTTATGACCAAACCTGAATTTGTTTGACTATTTTTCGTGACAAGTGGACACAATATTGATGAAGACTCAATGTTTGTAAGTGTTTAGACTCAGAATGGCTCAAATAAAAGTGTGGTGTTTGATGTAAAAATGTATTGCATACACTTGAAGACACAAAAGACACAATGTTTTGATGTTTGATCTTGAATGTTTGAATGTTTAAAATAAGACAAGCACAATTCTTATGGTTGGCTAGGACAATAGTTGTTGATCCCACATGGGGTTTCCCCTGAGGCTATGTTATTCAGAGCGGATACTTAGATGCTTGACCCCACTGGCTCCACCCTCGACACTTACTTCTCTGGGGCAGCCAAGCATCAGTCCCCATGAAAACTCCCCGTGGAAAACTTTGTATCTCTACTAAGAACCGTATGTGTGTGGTCTGCTCCAGAGGTCCAATCTCCTACCCCAACAACTAGAAGGATTTTGGCTTTCTAAAACAAAAAGGTGCTAGTAAGGGCATCTGCTCGTGTGGTCATACATGTGGCACTTTTAGCTCTGTAAATATAGAAGGCTCCCAACCGGTAGGGGTTACGCCCTACAACAAATCAAATAAATTTGATCAACCGGGTTAATGGGAAACATAGTGTCGATATGAACTAATCAACACATGTTACCCATGGCTTTCACCATGGATACAGTTATTTATAGTGGTTCGAAAGAGGTGGGTTTTCCTTGCTACCACTTGGGTTGTTCTCTCCTCACTAGTAGTCCTAATGACCACACGGGGAGACATGCCCTCTAGAGATTAAACAAAAAGAGCCTATTGCCCAAGACACAAAAGACACTGGTTCAATTTTAGTGCACCAATTGAAGTGTTTGATAGTCTATGAAAACAAGGAACAAAATAAAGATCAAAAACCCTTGCCAAAGTTCTGCAACAAAGATTTGTTAGTAGTTTTGCAATAATACCCCTCCTGCAAGCACACAAGTTAGGTAAATTTTAGATCCAAAAGTTTTGTGAGAAAGGGGCCTTCAATAATGCGATTTACTTCAAGGACAAGCTGCACCAACTTGTTAGCTAGATCACAAGATATTAGCCCAAAAAAACCAAATCTGAAATCCAAATGATGAAATAAAGCCTTGAAACTAGATCAAAAAACTGAAAGATGTAAAATTCAAAACATGAACACGATTAAGCCTAACGCAGACATGGCAGAAAATCACAAACGAGCCTAAATTTGTCGTAGACGTGCCTAGATACCACTGATGCGACTCCCAAACACAGACGCATCTGAAATATGCACAGATGCAATTTGAAAATAGAGACGCAACCCTGCAATATGCAAAATAAAATAAAATAAAATAGTGTCGAATGCAGACGTGGTTATGAAGGTCATAGACACGGCAGAAAAGAAAAAACATAGTTCCAGGATCCGTAGATGCGAAAATGCTAAAAGTTTGTCAAAAATGTCAGATCTGCAACTTCAAAAACACAAAATCTGCAACAAAAGATGTTAAATGCAAAAAGGACAAGAGTCCCACCGGGCGTGCCAAAATGTTTATGGTAAAAATGGAAACAACAATATTGAAAGACTAAATGAATTCAACCACAAAACCCTAGCCTAACAACAACAAAGATCCACCATAACATATGAAGATTACCTAAGACAATGCAAATCAAATAAAATCACAAAGATTGTACCATCACATGTTCAATAGGGTTTGGATCTCCATTCTTCATATCTCCATTGATCTTGCTTGATATATTTTCTCTCAGATTTTATGTGTGCACAAGAGCTCAACAAAGAACGGAAATGTGGTTGCAAGTAGGCTTGATCGCATGTGAAAATTCAAAAGCGTTGTTGGGGGAGTTAGGGTTGATAATGAAGGAAGCATCTCCTTATATTGAATACACTATAAGAAATGGAGGGATAAGATTGAGAGGTGTAAAAGATAAATGGTCGGCTAGGATTAGAGGGTAGGTAGAGAAAATATGAAAATAATAATAGGGTAGGTAGTGTAAGAATTAAGAGATGAATGGCATGTGTCATAAGTAGAAAAGGTTAATGAATTAATTAAATAAATAAAAATTCATTTAATTAATAGAGGAAGTGAGATCAATTAAATAAATAAAATATTTATTTAATTTAGGAAAAGGGAAATTTAAATCAATAAAAGTATTTATTTAAATGAGAAATAAGGCTAGAAGAGGATAAATGAATTAATTAAATAAATAAAGATTTATTTAATTAATAGAATAATTAGGCTTAAATAATTAAATAAATAAATATATTTATTTAATTAGACATGACAATTTTAGGTGTCTACACCTACAAAGAAAAATCTATAAAGATTAAAACACTACCTCATCACTATTTAAAAAAAGAAATATTTTCTTTCTTCAATAGTATTGTATGGTCTAGTTAGTGCACCATTATTGAAACAAGCATATATTAGATATTGATACATTGAAGTAACAAAGTAGAGTGACATATAATAGTAAGGGATGCCAAGCATTTAAAATTACTCAAAATAATTGACAAATGCCCATTGTAATAAGAAATAACTCTTCATAACCCGTTAATGGGTCCTTGCGGGTTAATCCCCCTTTAGGAAAAGAGGAGGTCACATGGGAACTGTCGAGCAAGGAATGGATAAAAATAAACTTCGACGGAGCATCTAGGGGAAACCCGGGAGCCTCAGGAGTGGGAGTAGTTGGGAGAATTGAAAAAGGGGTCATCATTTTCAAAGGAGCACGACGACTGCAGGATGGAACAAATAATGAAGCAAAGGTACAGGTGGCACTTATGGCAACCGAATTGGCTATAAACATGAAAATCCCAAGGCTGCACCTGGAAGGAGATTCCCAAGTGGTCATCAACGCAATTGCTAAGGGCAATACCCCATCATGGAAATTATCCTATTGGGTGGAGATCATTTGAGAGAAACTCAACCTCTTTGAGGAGTTTCGGGTCTCCCATGTCAGGCAAGGTGCTAATGTAATGGTAGACCTACTCTCCAACATCGGATGTGACATGACAAGCTAAATGGCCAAGTGGTGGAAGGGAGATGGCAGAGTGTGGAAGTGGATTTAATACAGTCCTAGATGCATGAAACAATCTACATGCACGCAAGGCAATCTGTAATGAGGAGTACACCCACTCAAAGGCACTACAATTAATGAGGCAATTGCCAAGTGCAGAATACCTGTTTGAGATGATGGCGGAGTGCAGCAAATCAGCTGTGAAATATCACTCTTTTTATATCATTGATTATGCATTTATGACCCGTCGCAAACGACGGTGGAGGAATAAATTAATTCGATTTGGGAGTGGAGTATTTTCAAACAATTTGATTGATAAATGTTTTTCATGTCATTTGCATTGTAGAGTTTGGAGATAACAGTTTGTGCAGGTTCAATGGAGGCAAATTTTACTCTGAGAACTTAGAAGAAATTGGTTCCTTTTCTAGGGACGGTGTCGGATAAAAGAATGCAAGGACTCTTCAAGTACAAAGAAGAGAAATTGTGGAGTGTGGTGCGCCTAATGTTGGGGGAGGATTTGTCGCACATTCACTTCCGTTACAGGATGAATATGGAGGTGTACTCCTTGATTATGGCCTGGGCATGCGAATTCGAACCAAAGACAAAGAAAATAAATCTCATGCTGAAAAAGTTGATTGACGAAGAATATCTGATAAACCTTGACCTGACTCCATTTTGGAGTGGGTTGTCCCTCAAACAGGAATCTACATTCGGGAGGGAGATGTTGAGGAGGAGATATTGCCTTTTGTCTGAGGGTCAGAAAATTGAATTAAGGAGCAATGTCATGAGCAAGCTCGCATCGGCTGGGAATCCATGAAGCTCTGCCTCAAGCTAATCAGAACAGATGAAGTTTTGAAGGCCCTCAAGGTGGTGGCGCGTATGGAGGTTGGAAGAGAGTTGCCTGACCGTTTTGAGGAAGGGCGGGCGGTCCAACTATTAGCCAGTCTAGAAGGTGACCCTGACTTTGGGAGTTTGGATTGCATCTTGAAAATGAAGAATGAAGCAGCAAAGGGAAAGGAACTAGCAGACATCGCAGATGAGGAGGAGGAGCAGAAGAACCAGAGTGGGAGCGACTGAGCGGCCACGAGTCTATAAATTTTGTTTTGATGTTACTTCTATTTTTAGTTTTTTTTTTAAACTAAAATTTTATGGATGACTGTAATATTTGAGTGCAGAGATGCACAGTACTCGTTTCTTATTCCTTGTTTTTAACTTTGAATGTTCTCCATAGTAGGTCAGGACTGTTAGTTTTTTGGGCCAATGTTTATATCTTGTTTTGGCCTCGGATGATTGTATATCTTTTTTGAATCAATATACTACAAAAATTACCGATCAAAAAAAATTAAAAAATAACTCTTCATCCATATTCAGTATAACATATACCTCATAAAAGTCACACTACATAGAAGAAATTCACAAAAGTTTCAACCCAAAAACCTTATAAGAATAAATAGACAATTTTAACATTTGTCAAGAAATTAAATTATAATTTTAATAATTGGTTTTAATTTTATAATAAATGTTTTAGTGATATAAGAAATTAAAAATTTAGTCCATTTTTAGAATTAAATTTTAATTTTGAAAATATTGTGTTGATTTGATTACTTATTTCTTATATGTTTAAATATTCAAATTTAATTAAGTTTTTAGTAAAAAAAATTATAAAATTATAAGTTTATTAAAGTAGTTCATTAATTCGTAATGTAAATGAAATTGTTATATTTTTAGTATTCTTAAATTTAATTTCAATCTATTCTTATGGATATATTTATTTTACTACAATTTGTGAAATTATAATTTTTTTTTACAATGCTTGTTATAATTTTAATGGTTGAATTAAATAAAAATGTTTGTATTATTATTTTTGTGTGTTATGTTCAAGTCTACATTCTGGGCATTATAGGGAAGGAACTCGCTATTATAGGACTTCGAATTATACTAGTGGAAGTAAAACAAGTAAGGTGCATATAGACATTAAATCATCAAATTAGAGCTTAAAAATAAATAATTGTGAATTTGAGTTCACACTAAAAGATCCAACCTTATGAATTTAAGTCCACACTAAAGTACCAACCTAAGGCCTTAATTAAGGAACTCATTTTTTGACGACTTTATATTTTAAGACATGTAAGATGGATCTAGACACTACATCATGATTATAACTTAGAACCAAATATTTATGAATTTTAATCCAAATCAAAAAGCCAAACTAAACCTTTAATAAGAAACTCACTTCTTAAGGACTCTATACTATACTAACAAGAGTAAGACATTTAACAAAGTAATATATAAGATATATATCTAGACATTAATTGTGAAATTACAATATAATTAAATAATTCTGAATTTGAATCCATCTAAAATTCAAACATATATCTTTAAAAAAATTGTATTCATTTTACATGACACTTTTAAGACACTTAAATTGTTCATAATATAATTTTGAATTATTTTTAAATATTAAATTATTTAATAAAAAATATTCTTTTAAAATAAAATAATTACTTATCAAAATTTTAACATACATAAACAACAAAATTATTAAAAATTATTCAGCCATTAGATACTTAAATAGTGCACAATTAGACAACTTTAATAATACATAAACACCTTTAAAATTTTATATTCCTATTAGGAGTGTTATACTTTTCTTCTTACACATTGCCAGTGCCAATGATACTCTTTTACATATTTCCAACTTGTGCAATGGAAATCTTGTCTTTACAGTAGAAGGGGGAAATGTTCATAAAACAAATACCACGAATTACTGCGCAAAAAAAGGTAAGTTATTTGATTTTCAAAGGAGTGGGCCCCATGAGAACGTAAAAGTATAGAGCATAAAGAAATAAAGGCAAAGGACGTGCATGAATATTTATGCATATGCAGCTTATAGGGGAGAGGGACCAATAGTCATTAGGGCTAACTTCGTCAACATGTAGTCGTCACATGGAATATTGTAAGACCTCCATTTTATTTTTTAAAATGTAAAATGGGCATTTAACTACCTAGAACTAAGGTTTGAAGGTGTGACTCATCGCACAACTCAAAAAAATAACACGTCTATTGCGAAGAGTCCAAAAAAATGACTTATTAAAGATTCAACCAAAACTTAATCTAAAAATCCTTAGTAGTTGAATAGAAAATGTCATTTGTAATTAATATAATATCGTATTTTCATGTAAATATAACTTAAATGTAGCTTAAATGGACCAAATGTCTATTAGTAATCATAAGTGTGTGTTATCTCTAACTTTTATATCGATCACCAAAGGACCAATAGTTGAACACAAAAAACTATTTGTTGTTATAAAAACAACATATTATTATATAAAATAAAACTTATATTGAACACAAAGGGACCGATTGTTGAACACTAAAACTTTTGGAAAATCTCTCACATTTGATGGAAAAAACAAGGTATTTATTGTGTTCACCTTTTACATTTGTGATGAGACAAACTATTAATTTGAAATACTCCAATGCATATACATTGCTACCCTACACATAAGAATAAAAAAATTTCACTATGACAACAGTACTTTTTTTAAGTGAACATCTTATTTTATAAATGACACACTTATAGTGCATAGCTATGATATTTTAATTGAAACAAAAAATAATTTATTTCACTTGTTAATGAATGTTATTATTCCTTTTTCATATAACATTTATTGGTTTTCTTGTGTCAAGTATTAGCTTGGATGCCTCTTCAAACCATTTCATTGGTACCTCACCTTCGTCCTTATAAGAATGTAAATCTCTAGAGTATGTGCACATTGAGAACAACCAAGTGAGCGGTGAGATTCCTCCTGGGCTATGGGGTTCTTCCAATCTTAAATATTTGTTTCTTAGCAACAATAAGTTTGAAGGCAAGATTTCAGCTAAAATAGGTGAATCAAAGAATCTGGATGGACTGAACATAAGCAACAACTACTTTGAAGGAAGGTTCCCTACAAAACTTGGACAGTTGACAAAACTTGAGAATTTTGAAGCCAATAAGAATTGTTTATAAGGCCCCATTCCTCATGAGCTTGCAACCTTAATTTTGGTCAATATCACTAAAGAAGCTCAATCAGCTCAATTTGGGTCACAATCGACTTACAAGTGAAATCCCAGTAGCTCAATTTGGATGGACGAAGGAGAGATGGGAGTGTTGGATAAGTGAATAATTGAAGATAATTGCATAGAATAAATGTTACGCATCTTATCTGTGGGGTTGGTTTGCACAGAGAGAGTGCCAAAACAACGACATTGTATGAGAGAAGTGGTGTTAGGGGCATGTGGTGGGGAAATGTTAAGGACGAGGGATAAAATAATAATTCAACATTGAAAAGGGTTGAATAAATGAAATAAAAACTTCTATGAGGTTAAATAGTTTATGAGATCTGGGAACAATACAAATAATTTCAGCAGTAGGACATCATAGCCTTAAGGTTTCAATTCACAATGAGAATGCAATGTTTTACTTTAACATCCAACTTTAGTGGTCCCTTTCCATGCATTTCATCAAGGTTTCTATTCAGTAAAAATGCAATGTTTTACTTTAACATCCAACTTTAGTGGTCCCTTTCCATGCATTTCATAGGGCTCTTAACATAAGAGTAATTGGATGAAAAAGTTATTTTTGACTATATAAAATAATATAAACTACTTTTTATAGGTCAAAAAAAAAGTTAATTTGAATGGAAACATGAATATAATTGGTGATATTTTTTATGTTATTTTAGTCATAAAGCAAATAATTATCTTGTCTAGTCTTAAATTGAGTGGGACATGGATGGAGCTAAACTTATCCATTGCTATAACAATTAAAGATTTCTCTTTTCATTATTTTAATAATTTTGTTTTCCACTCAATAAGACTTTCAACCTATCCACTTCTATCATAATTAATATTTTGTCTTTTCATTATCATTATTTTAATAATTTTATTTTCCACTCACAAAAACATCAACATTGATTTTGATTAAATAATAGCTTAGTATGTATCATTTTTTTAATCATGGTTAACTCTATTCTTATGTCACATCTCAAATACATATTAATTTCTTATTTATTAGACCATATAATTGTATGGAATATAAATGCTTCAATCAATTATTATATATACTTAACATCTAATTATGTTTTTTATTTAAATTTTAATTTTTTTGGTAATAACTAAAACATGCAACCTATTTTATTCAAACCACCCATACTTGTGCTCATACTAGACGAAGAGTACAACAAACATCTTGGCCTAACTTTTTTTAACAAGTGACTAAAAATGATAAATGAGAATGGAGAAGTAAGAGAAATATAATTTAAATGGAAATAAAAACAAAGTAACACATAACATAAATAAGCCAACAAAATCAAGGTTAAAATGTATAGACACACAATAAATAATTATTTTTTGACATTTAAAATTAGGAAGAAATTTGTCATATATTATCTTATAGCACTAGCATCACTAAAAGGCTGAGCTAGTGCCCCAGCTTGAGAAACCAAAAGGCTACTCAAAGAGTGGATAATTGATATAGTCTGTGACGCTGCCTAGGAAATGATATTTGGATGTTGTATTGGAGGTGGGAGATCAATGGGAGGAGGGGGAACATATGGGCCCTGTACTACTCGAACTGTCTCAAGTCTATCTTAAGGCATACCTAAACCCACACCCTGGAAAGGCTTGATGTCAAAGTAGTTGACATCCTTGCCCAAAACAAACTCAACATACAATTTTTTAATGAAATAAAATGGGACATCAATATTGTTTTTGGGTGGTTTATCAAAAACCATCCACCAACGATCCCAAAATTTATTTACATTATCATTGATTTTACACCATTTGATGGAAAGTTTTGTTTTTTTCATGTCTACAGGTTGTCCAATGCAGGGATTGATAAACAATGCAGCAATATCAGCTTTCGATATCTCAAGCTCCTTGACCTGATCATAGGTCAAGCCATTCACATATCTAGCCCTCATGAAATCTTGCCACAAAAGAGCGGCATTATGTTGCACGATTGTATTTTCTACCTCATTTATTATGGCATTAAGAGGATCTAACATTGGGGCTAGATAATGGGCTCTACTATAAAGATTTGCAATTCCCCTCAATTGGTTCAAATTTTGACCAATTAAATCTTGATTTGAGGGGGGTTTGATAATGGAGGATTTGCTAATAGAGGGTTTGGTGGTTGTGGCAGTTGTGGTTGTCCAGGATTATCATTGTTATCCCCTGAACCGAGGGAAAACTTATCATGAAGATATAAGGTTAGTTTGAATACAAATATGCATAAAACATTCAAATAAACTCAACAAACACCATTATACCTTCACAAATCTTCACTTGTTCCTCAGATTGAGTTTGATGATGAATTAGAGGCATCCTTGTGCTCCACTTGTTTGGATGTGCTCTTCTTGATGGATGTGGAATGCTCTCCAAATGCATAACAAGATTGGAATGATTTGATAGGATTTGGATTTGGATTAGATAAAAATGGATGGATTTTGATTTGATGAAGGATCATGAGGACATGATAAGGATGTGATAGAGAAAGATAGAGGGAGAAATGAGAAGCATAAGATTAGAGGAAGATTCCATGTTGTTTTTTGTGAGGAAATGAGACTCCAATTTATAGATTGGAGGAGGCCACTGGAGGGCCAAGATTGATTTTGGTAAGAAGGGTTGAGATTGATTTGGGATGGAAGACATGGATCAAGGTGCATGGGGAGAATAAAAAGAAATATAAAATTCCTTGGGGAGAGGAAAGAGGAATTTAAAATTCCAAAATAAAGGATGCATGGGGGATTCAAAGAAATTTGAATTTTCTTGAAAGTCTCAATGTTGATGTGACATGAGTGGAGGAATATAAAATTCGAGAATAATGATAAATAGGATTAAAAGAGTTTCTAGAAGAATTAATTAGGCTGAGAGGGGATTAGGAAAAGTGATTTGTAGGAATCACTTTAGTTAGGCTAATTAATTAAAATTAATTAACTAAGTGGGTTTTAGAAGAAATAACGGTTGAGGTGACTTTAGAAGAATAGAGAAATAATTAATTTATTGATAAATTAATTATTGGACTATAGTGACAAGATTGATTAAATTTGATTTAATTAACCTTAAGAAGAAGGGAATTAACACAATTAAATTAGTTAATTATGATGATAATTATGATGATAGGCTTAAATTAATTAAACATTAATTTAATTAATTTTAGGTGTCTACATTTTGCCCCTCTTTGATATAGCGTCATGAAGTGGATGGTGAGGATAAGGACTAGTAGCTTGATGCCCCAATCATGAGATGAGGAAAAATGATGACGAGGAAGGATGACGAGGAAGTAGTGGTATGCCCTCTCGAGAGGACAAGCGAGTTCAAAGAAAACGGGTGTGCTCTCGAAATGGATTAGAAGACTAAATATGTTAGAGTAATTGGGTCTTTACTTGATTAATTAAACATTATTTGTTTAATTCCTTAAGTTCCCAATTATCTTTTTACACTTAAGCTAACATTAGGTGCATATAATTAATTATTTTAATTAATTATTATGTGCAAGCCTAGGGTTTTCCCTTTTTAGGGTTTCTTGACCTATTAGAGGTTAACTTTTCTTTTCATTGTATTATCTTTTTACAATACATTTTTGGTGAATTGGAGCTCTCATATTTTGAGAATATTTTTCCTGTGTTTTGTATGTTCTTCAGATTTTGCTTCATTGCTTCTCCTTATAACAGGTTATTCGGCTTGCAGAAGATCTTCAAGATACTCCGGAGTTGTATTTCTCAACTCCTATATGGTATCAGAGCTCAGATCTGCAGCTATATGTTCCTGTTTTTTGAGAATTTTGCATTTGAAGTAGATCTGGGGTTTCAAGCATTTTTTGTGTGCTTAGGGTTAAGGTTTTTTTCTGAGCACTTTGGGCCTAAGCAAACCTCACCATCATGCTCAGAAGGCCCAAAAACCCCTATATTCATATAAAATTTGTCCATTTTTTACCCCTGAGCATCTAGGTGATTTTTTTTCTCCCAGCCAGGGCATATGGCCCTGGCACGCAAATTGAGAAAAAAAATTTGACAAAAAATTTTTTGCCTTTTTACGGCATTGCAGGCTGGATTTTTTTGATTTAAAAAAAAAAAATTCAAAAAAAAATCAAACACACCGCAAAAGGGAGGCGAAGAAAAAAATATTGTTTTAAATTTTTGGGCACCGGACCTATCTGTCCGGCGCCGTACGGCGCCTGCAGGCCAAATAGGCTGACCCCACCAGCCCCACCAGCCCTCCGGCCACCTAGGCCCTCGCTAGCTGCAGAATCTGACCACGATGACGGCTCCTCCAGCCGGCTCTGGTAGCCCCTCTCCGGCAGCCGCCGCTCCGGCAGCCCCCGCTCCGGCAGTCCATCGAGCTCCGCTCCGCCCGGGTCACACCACCTCCGCCCGGACCCTGCCACCTAGCCAGCACTCTTCTCAGCCAAGGCCGCACCACCTCCACCTAGCCCGAGCCCCACCTTCGCCCAGAACACCACCAGCTCCACCTCTCTAGTCTTTTTGAGAGGGAGTTGGTTTTTTGGGTCTAGATTGTGCATCCGGAGTCGGATTTTGGCGAACAAATAGGTGTCAGAAAGGTGATTCTGAGCTGGACCTCATGGTGGTGGATTTTTTTCATGAATCTATTGTTTGACTATATTTTTTACCAGTCAAAGTCGGGCTTCTTTTTTGCACTTCTGGGGGCGTAGAATGGGCAAATGGACTCCATTTTTCGAAAATGAATAGGCATTGGTAAGCTCTCAGCATGCTCTATTTAGATTTGTGATCTTTTTTCTCAGAATTTTCACCAGGTACATGAGATATCAGTTTGATTTTTTTTGCTTATGCACTACTTCCTTCTCATTACTATGTACTAGGGTTTGGGTTTCTCTATTGTGGGGGGGTGTTTTTTCTCGCTTTCTATCATTTATATCAGAAATCAAGAACACCTAAACTCTCAAAACAAATAAACCCTTCTGCATCTTCTGTCTATTCTGAAAGATCACATAATAAAAACAACCAACAAGCAGGTGCAGGTGCAGAGTTTTTCTTTGTTCTCATGGCAGATCCTTCAGTTGAGTTGTTGACTTCACACAACTATCACACCTAGAAGCCCCGCATCATGAGGCTTCTCAGGTCACGAGGGTTGTGGGCTTCTTTGGATGAGGTTCAGCTAGACCTACAGCGTCCTTATGAGATTCTTATGCACCGGAACAAGCTGGATGAGGCCATGGTTTTGATCTATTTGCATGTCTCTGATAGTCTTCTGTTTCACCTTGATGAGTTGCTTACTCCTTGGGATATGTGGTTGAAGTTTGATTCTCTCTTCAGGAGGGTCAATGAGATTCGGGCATTATAGATTGAGGCAGAGTTGACTTCTTTGTTACCTAATTCCTTTCCCACTATTGAGGATTTTTTGAACAAATTCAAGACTACTAGATCTATTCTTCAGGGATGTGGAAAGAACAAGACTGATACAGAGTGCATTCATTTGATTCTTTCGAAGCTTTGGGGTCACTTTCAATTTTTTGCCTCTACTTTCTACTCCACCATGGATGGCTTGGGTACTAGTTTCACCATGCCTACCTTTGATGTCTTTTGTGAGCGATTGTCTCGTGAGCAGTCTCATCTTTCTCAGCTGGATATGCTCTCAAGCTCCAAGAACAAAGCATTGGTTGCTCAGTCCTCTAAGGAGAAGGAGAAACAGAAGCAAAAACTGAAGCCGAAGAAGTCTTCTGCAGGTAGTGAGAATTCCTCCAAGCCTACTCCTAAGTCTGATTCAAAACCATTTCCTCCCAAACAAGGGAAATCTTCATAGTCTGGTGAGTCTTCCTCCAAGAATAAGAAGAAATCATCCGACACTTGCAGTTTTTATGGCAAAGAAGGACATCCAATTTCTAAGTGTTGGAAACGATTAGAGGCTTTAGATGAAGCCATGTAGCAACATCACATTTTCTCACCTCAAGCGTCTTCTCCTTCCACAGGGAAAGGTCATGCTCTCACTGCTAGAGCTTCGACCTATGGGTCCACATGGATTCTAGATTCTGGTGCTTATCACCATATGACACACACTCCGCAGTTGGTTACTTCTCTTGCCTCTTGTGGTATTTCACAGATTGCAGTGGGTGGCTCAATTCAGCTTTCCGTCTTGGGTTCAGGTTATGTCTCTTTGGATGGAGGTACTCTATAGGATGTTTTGGTTTTCCCTAACATCTCGACGAATCTCCTGTCCATTTATCATATTTGCCACTCTGGCTTTGGTAAGATAGTTGAGTTCTCACCCCATGATGTGGTTATTCGGGACCTCCATGACCTTGATTCGGTTGTGGCTTCTGGTAGTGTGGATTCTGCATCTCGTCTCTACAGATTTGATGAATTTGAGCCCTCTTCAGGTATAGGTTCATCTCTCATAGCACATGCAGATTCAGTGAGTAAGCTTTGGCATGAGTGATTGGGCCATGTCAATTACAGATATCTTTAGCAAATGAGTACACAGGCACTTGTTCTTGGGCTCCCATAGATTTCCTGCACTGATGGTGTTTGTCATGGTTGTGTGCTTGGCAAGCATCATAGAGATCCCTTTCCGAAGGGGAGAGCCTCTTATGCTTTGGCACCCTTGGAGTTGATTCACAGTGACCTCATGTCATTTCCCACTACTTTTTCAGGGGCTAATTATGTACTCACATTTATTGATGACTTCTCCAGACGCACATGGGTGTACTTTCTTAAGTACAAGTTTGATGTCTTTGATTCATTTTGAATCTTCAAGACATATGTAGAGAAGCAGTCTGGTTGTTCTATTCGGTGGATACATATAGATAATGGGGGGAGTATGTGAATTGGGCTTTCAGAGATTTTTGCACTGAGCATGGTTTGCAGCATCAGTTTACTGTTCCCTACACCCCTCAGCAGAATGGTGTCACTAAACGCAAGAATAGAACTTTACGAGAGATGGCAAATTGTATGATTCAATCCAGGTCCATGGATTCGTCCTTTTGGGCTAAGGCAATCAATTGTGCCAACTATATTCAGAATCGGATGCCTCACAAGGCTATTTGACATATGACTCCTGAGGAAGCTTGGTCTCATGACAAGCTAGATGTTTCCTTTTTTTGAGTGTTTGGCAGTGAGGCATGGACCTTTATTCCTGATGCTCAGAGGAAAGCCATGGAGCGGAAGAGCTGACCACTTATTTTTTTTGGCTACTGTGAGGATGTTAAGGCATACAGGTTGTTTGATCCTGATTCTAGAGAGGTCCTGTTTCGATGGGATGTTCAGTTTGATGAGCGTCTTCCCACAGTGGATACCCCGACTCTAGTGTCTACTCCTCTGCCTACTCTGACCACTGCACCCCTTCAGGATCTTTTTGAGGATGATTCTAATGATGGTGTTGATGATCCACCATCCCCACCTCCACCTGCTCCACCTCAGATGCCCAAGTGGGCTCACCTTACTGTTACGACGGTAGGTCCTATGGCTGGTGATCCTTTAGATACTCGCCGCACTCATTCTCATACTGTGGGTTCTAGTCTTTTGAGTCATGCTATTTCAGATGATCCTCAAAAGTTTTCAGAGGCGACAGGTCACCCTGAGTGGGATTGTGCTATGGAGGAGGAGTATTCTTCTTTGATGAGGAATCATACTTGGGATCTTTGTCCTCTTCCTAAGGGCAGAAAGATGGTTAGGTGTCGCTAGTTGTATTGCACTAAATATGTTGTTGATGGTTCCATTGATAAGTACAAAGCACATCTTGTTGCGAAGGGTTTTTCATAGGTTGAGGGTATTGATTACTCTGAGACATTTGCCCCTATTGCCAAGATGAATTCCATTCGCTTTGTACTATCTCTTGCAGCTTCTTGGCATTGGCCTATTTTTCAGATGGATGTGAAGAGTGCCTTCTTGCACGAGGATCTACAGGAGGAAATCTACATGGAACAACCTCAGGGATTTGTGCAAGATAGTTCTTTGGTTTGCAGACTTCAACGTTCATTGTATGGTCTCAAACAGGCCCCTCAAGCTTGGTATGAGAAGATGGACTCTTTCTTGCTCTCCATTGGGTTCTCCCGCAATCATTCTGATCACACCATCTACATTCAGCTTCTTGAGGGTGACATCTTGATTCTTGTGCTATATGTTGATGATCTTCTCATCATGGGTATCTCATCATCTATGATTCAGCATATTCAGTGTGCCTTGATGGATCAGTTTGAGATGACAGATCTCGGTCTGTTGCACTATTTCCTTGGTCTTCAGGTGATTCAGTCTTCTGATGGGATCTCTCTCTACCAGCAGAAGTATGCTCTTGACATGCTTTATCACTTCAGCATGCTTGATTGCAAGCCTTCTCCCACTCCATTTCAGTCAGGGGTTGTTTTGACTATAGCTTGTCCCACTCCTTCAGTCGATTCTACACTTTACAGGCAGTTGGTTGGCAGTTTGTTGTACCTGACTCACACCCATCCTGATATTTCCTTTGCGGTTGGTCTTCTCTCTCGATTCTCCCATGATCCTCATGAGAGTCATTGGCAAGCTGCCAAATGTATTTTGAGGTACATTCAGGGCACTAGTTCTCATGGCATTCATTACACATCAGGGGAACCTCACATTGTTGGCTACACTAACTTAGATTGGGCTGGTGATGTCACTGATCGGAAGTCTACTTCTGGCTTTGTTTTCTATCACATGGTCTTGCAAGAAGCAGACTACTCATGCATTATCATTTACAGAGGCTGAGTACCGAGCTATTGTGCTCGCTAGTCAGGAGATCTTATGGCTTCGATAGTTGATGACTGAGTTTGGTTTTCCTCCTGATAGTCCCACTGTTCTTTGGTGTGACAATCAAAGTGTTATTCATATTTCTCGCAACCCGGTAGAGCATCAGTAGACGAAGCACATTGAGCTTCACATGCATTTCATCCGTCAGTTGATTCGGGATGGTGTTCTCATTCTAGAGTACATTCCCACTTCTGAGCAGGTTGCAGACATCTTCACAAAACCTTTTGCATCACCGCGCTATCTTCAGTTGCGCTCTATGCTTGGGGTGAAGGAAGTTGTCCTTGGGGGGTCTTTATGAGGTCTTCCTTCCTTCTTCTTTCAGCATGTTCTTTTATCTCTTTTTGGAGAGGAGTTTTTTCCCATTGGGTTTTCTCCTTTGTCTCCATTTCATAGAGATTTCATTGTATTTGGGTACCTGATCAGGCCTTGTTGCTGGGACCCATCTTTCATGCTTTCAGTAGTTGTTCTAGGTTTTAGCTTCTCCCTAAGTCTAGCTTAAAGGGGGTTTTATAGTAATTGGGTCTTTACTTGATTAATTAAACATTATTTGTTTAATTCTTTAAGTTCCCAATTATCTTTTTACACTTAAGCTAACATTAGGTGAATATAATTAATTATTATGTGCAAGCCTAGGGTTTTCCCTTTTTAAGGTTTCTTGACCTATTAGAGGTTAATTTTTCTTTTCATTGTATTATCTTTTTACAATAGATTTTTGGTGAATTGGAGCTCTCATATTTTGAGAATATTTTTCCTGTGTTTTGTATGTTCTTCAGATTTTGCTTCATTACTTCTCCTTGTAACAAGTTATTCGGCTTGCAGAAGATCTTCAGGCTACTCTGGGGTTGTATTTCTCAACTCCTATAAAATAATGAAAGAATGAAGATAATGAAATAGGGAATAAATGAATTGGAGCCTCTGAGATGGATGAATGAAATGAAGTGAATAGGATTTCTTGTTGTGCAGATATGGAGAGAAAACCTAGTTTTGATATTGCCAAGGATGATCTACACCACTTATTATAAGAAGCGGGATGTCATGAAAACTCAAGGTGTGGACTGACTCTCAGACAAATAGGTATGACTTGCACACAATCATGCAAGTGTTGATAAACACAAATGCAAGGTTGCCAGTACATTTGAGGGAAACCTTCAAACACACCATATCATAAAAACTATGCCCCATTATGCACCAGCCAAGACATACCAAGATATAGGATGATCAAGGCAGTCCTGGGACACAAGATAAAAATCAAAGTGAAAATCTCAATCATGCAAACAACATGCACATGACCAACTAATATCTCTTGCCAAGAGTAGGACATGGATTTGGATTTGAAAAAGATCACACTCGTGGAACTTCTTGTGTGACTGATCGATTGCACTATTTGGGTAATGCATTCCAAATAGATACAGTTGCATACCATTTATCTGTCTTGAAATCATTTTATCCTGATGGCATTAAAGTTCTTTCTCTATTTTTTGGTATTGATGGAGCGGAGGTTGCTTTGCATCAACTTGGGATACATTTAAGTTGTGTTGCATCTATGGAAATATGTGAAAAGAATAGGCTTGTCCTTAATAGTTGGTGGACAAAAACCCAACAGACAGGTAGGTTGATTCAGAGGGAAGATGTCCAAGATTTGAATACAAAAGTACTGGAGTTTTTTATTAGAGTTTTTGAAGTCGTCTTGAACTAGAGTTGCCATTGTTGCATTTGAACTCTTTTAACACTTCAAACTTTTCCTTACTTGATTTACCTGCTTACTTTGTTGTAGAGGATGCCAATCTCAATCCCTTAATGTCATTATTTGCTCTTTAGTGTTGTTGAATGGAAGACTGACACGGACTGAATGAGAGAAGGAGGACAAGTGCAAGTGATATAAATACACAATCATTCATTTTATTAAAGACAAAACTGGTCGGCCATAATTTTAGACAATATTAGGTCGGTCCTAATTGAATTTGACATATTATTTCCTGAAATTTCAGTAATCGTGTAACAGTTTACATCATGTTTTTATTGCAAAACTCTTTTTCCATTACTTTCTACCCTTGTTCGACACTTTTCAAAAGAACTTTAGCCAGCGAATATCAATCTTGGTTGTGGCATACCAGTAGAAGTGATCAAATCATTGAAGGTAGGGTAAAATGCTCCAAAATTGAAGAGATTTTTCTTTACTAGATTTTTAATGCATGTCAAATTCCTTCCTAAGGAAAATGGTTTACCAAAGCTCAGGTTGCCAGCAACTCTCCACATTTTCTATAACTTGCCATTGTTGCTTCTCAAGGAGAGGCAAATGATCTAGGAGGATCTGACACTTTGATGGATTTGAATGAAATGGTAGTACTTCATTACATATATTTCTTCACCACTACCTTTAGCACATTGCCTAAAACACGGGTTCACATTGCAACAATCTTAACTCCTTTTTGTTTTAATCTCACAACTTTGACAATGGCAATGCTATTTTCGTTTACAATTTTTCAAGAAAACAAAAATACATGGGACATGAATGGACAGAAAGTGAGTGGTTGCGAGTCTTGTAACTTTCATGACACTCATCTTTACTCTTGTATAATAATGTAATACAGTTGTTCCTAGATAAAAGAATATAAGACTACAAAAGATAGACACTTGGCAAATTCTTTTGCATAAACAATCTTGCAACCTACAGTTTTAGCACAGTGTCTTCTCATTCTTGAATCTCTCTTGTTGTGTGACACAGATATGTTCTCTCTAATACATTTGTATTCATTTTCGTGTGTTTTCTCTGGGCACACCTAAGCCCTAGATTACTAACATAGGGTTAACCATCATGTTCTACAATAGGTTTCTATTTCTGAACTTCAAATAAACATCACTCAGAGTGAGTCCAACCTATTATAGCCAAGTACCATTTTCAGACCTTCATTTGTTGAAACAATAGCTAGCTCGGATACCTATTGTATGCACTTGTATTATCCTCTATTTAAATATGTCATTAGGCTAGACCCAAAATGTAACATGGAAGTCATCTTAAATTGGGCTAGACCCAAATGTAGTATGATAAAGGAATTCAATGTGTCATTGGGTTGGGCCCAAAATGTAATGTGCTAAGGGAAATTAAACAACTATTGGGCTGGGCCCAATATCCAACGTGGGAATATAGAATAATATTTTTTTATTATTTGCAAGCCGACCTGAGGGTGATTAGTGCCTAAGGTTGGTATATAATGCTCCAAGATGAAGTCATTTGGAGACAAAACACAATTCATATTTCTTCTATATGTTCTGCTAGCAACGATTCTCTATGATGCGAACTTGTGCAAGGCAATTATGCAAGTTTGAAGATAGCGAAGTTGTCAAAGTATCTTGTGCAAATCAGATCCAGAATTTTGTTGCTCCGCTTTATCATCTATTGTTAAAGGGTTGCATTCAACACTGATTTCTTGAACTGAAATCTGAGATAAGTCTTGTAAACTATCTACATTTGAGATAATACATAACACATTTAAAGGCTGGGTTTTTCACCTCCAGGAGGGAGGTTTTCCCAGGGTATTGGTGTCTTGTGTCTTGTGTTTTATTGTTGTTACTGTTCTTGTGTCTTGTGTTTTATTTCTATTACTATTTATACACAGTCTGATTATAATCAAATTGGTTACATTAACATCTGATTGCTTAAAATTAACATTATAATCAAATTGGTGGAGCAGAGGTTGCTTTGCATCGACTTGGGATACATTTAAGTTGTGTTCTATCTATGGAAATATGTGAAAAGAATAGGATTGTCCTTAATAGTTGGTGGACAAAAACCCAACAGAGAGGTAGATTGATTCAAAGGGAAGATGTCCAAGATCAAAACTCCCCATAATCTTCAGGCAAAGCTTCTCCTATTTCATAATCAGCCAAATCCTTGGCCAAAATAGCAGTCAAACCCTGGACGAGACAGTTATTGGGACCAAACCAAGTTCCATTCTTTGCACTTTTTAAGAATGTATTTATGTTCACTATCTTGCAATTTCCCTCATGAATTTTCAATTATAGTACAGAGTTCTTCACGAAGGACATTACCACATAGTCTAGAGTCTATGCAATTCAATTTTTTTCTTTGATCCCATGGAGGCCAATAGTGCTTTGTCTGAGGAAGTGATTCCTGAATAGTAATGGGGGGGAGAGGTAATGCTTGAATTCTCCCTTCTATTGGGAGATTGTGTACATAACCTCTTGGTCTTCTAGAAGCTAAAAAGTTCTTCGAGTCCACCAACTCTGGTTCCACGCCATATAAATTTTTGGATATTGTCTTCCAAATATCCTTCGGTGCAAAAGCATCATTCTTATAATAGAAATAAGGTGGCCCTTGCATGAACACATTGATTTCCTCCAAGCATGGCCTAATAGGTTTCCCATGAACTCCAAAACTAGTTAGTCCCTCTAGACATAAATTAGAGACCACATCACACACTCCAGACAGAGTTTTTGATATATTGCTTCCTTGACCGTACGGTATTTCTCCTGTGGTTTGTACGGATTTCTCTTGGTTGTTGTGTGGCCTCCGCCTTTGGTTGTCGTACCTGCAGCGTGGTTGAATGACCTCTCCCCGATTGCATCCCCGTATATCGTACGATGCCTCATGTACGATGTTTGTACAACTTTCATGCATGTCGTATGATGCCTCATGTACGATGTCCGTACGACTTTCATGCATGTTGTACGATGTCTCATGTTCCATATATGTCGTATGGTTTCATCGTACACCATACCCTTTTCTCTATGTAGTTTATGTCGTACGTTGTACGGATCGAATGAATGGACTACGTCGTACGGAATGGTTGAATGGACTACGCTGTACGAAATGGTTGAATGAGCTATGTCGTACGGATTGATTGAACTAGGTACGTCGTACGGGTGAGCTACGTCATATGGAATGGTGCTCTATCGTGCTTCGTACGAAATGATGCTCTGTCATACACCATACGGACTCCTCGCCTTTTAGTACGGAATGGTGCTCCGTGCATGTGTTTCGACCATACTTTTTGACCATAAAATGTACAGTATTTCTTCTTCTTCACCTGCACCATACGCATTCAACTTCTCTTGTGGCTAGATGGGAATGTTCCTTCCCACTCTCGATTTTGTCTTGTTGTCAAGTCTACTTCCCTGACTCTCCCTTGACCGTACGGATCTCCAGCACTCAACTTCTCTAGTTTGTACGGTGTAGTTGGGGCTCTTAGCTTCGTGTGGCAACCTCATCACATTGACACAACCTGGATCCTCAAGAGCCAACTTGCTCTTGTCTACTCTGAACTGTACGACTGAATTGCTTTCGGCTGATGTGAACCATTTAGCGTATAGTATTAACTTCTTCGGGGCATCACCACCAGGCTCTACAGCATCCAATTTCAAATCCTCGCCCTGTGAATCTTCTTCGTACACCTTAGATACTTCCCCATTCCCACTAGGCGGCCTTTGTTCATATGGTACCGGATCACTTGATAATTGTTCATACAGCCTAGACACACCAATGTCAGATGTGCACAGATGAATATTGTACGACGGACTTTGTACTTCCTCAATTTGGCCAATTTGTAGCATGTTACAGTTGGGGTGGGAAACTTCATAATCCTCCATCTGCCAGTGGAATAATTCATTAAGAGAACTCATCTCATCTTCAGAGCAATCTTCTAGTTTGAGCACCCCTTCATCATGTCTTTCCTTCCTACATCCATACCTAACTCTCCACCCTCAAACTCGAAGTCTGAGGGTGCCATTTTTTCATTCACCACCTGGTTCCTCAAGTCAATGATATGCTTCCTCCTGTCACTCTCGATCGAGAGTGTGTTTCACTTCCAGTTATGATTTGCCTTGGCAGTAACCAACCATCCCCTCTTGAGGAGTGCATCGTACACCTTCTTTTGTAACCGGATAACTACAAAGTCCAAGAAAAATTGTTGTGTCCCAATAATTACTTTTTTACCATCAATGTTCCCAACAGCTGGATGTCGTGTCGGTCAACACCTACCAAGTGGAAGGTTGGCGGCCAAAGCTTCGACTTCCCTAGACATTTCCATGTGTCTGATGGCAATACATTTACTCCCGAGCCTCCATCAACAATGGTGTTTGTCAACTTCTTCCCCATTATTTCCATCTCAGAAATCGTCGGCTTCCTCTCGATGCTCACCGTCAACAACATTGGATCACTGGACTCATTCCCTTTGGCTGATGGTTTTCCTATCAGTTCCTCCTCGTATGGCTTACATTGGTTCTAGAAGATTGCGTCGTCATTGACTGTGTTGGTAATTGCCATTCTCAGTTGCGGCATAGTTTGAAGAAGGTCTGCCAGCTTGATGGGTATAGTTGTTTGTAGCACCTGTTGGACTACGTTCTTCTCTAACTCCCACAATGACATACTTGCAATTCCATTGGAAGTTACTCATTCCTTCACCAATACTTGTTCTACTTCAGCTTGTTCCTTTTCCATACCAGAGTTTGAATACATTGCCTTCTTTGTTTGTGCTCTTGTGATTGCTAAAACTACGTCCTCTTGTTCCTCCATGTCTAGCATATTAATACCCTTTTGATTCGGGCAGTTGGTGTCTTCATGGTCACCTGGTCAACACCATTTGCACAATAATTGTATGTTGTCTTTCATGTTATGGCAGTCTCTCACAAAGTATCCCCATTCACTACATTGTCAGCATTGTATGATAGGACGTCCTTTGGAGTCGTACTGTATTTGGTTTCACCCTCGTTGATTTCCATAACCACTTGGTGATACATTATGTGATCTTGATGTGTTGGACTCTCCCTGTGTGAAGAGTACTTGTGTACTTCTCATCTTCAAATTGTACGAACACTCATTGATTGAATGCCCCAGCACTTGGCAAATTTCACAAAACATATTTCTAGGACAATTAGCTTTTGTGTGCCCCTCCCTTTTGCACTCAATACACCATAGTTCATTACCTTCATTGTTAGTTCCTTTCTCAGCCTTCAATTCTTTCATCATTCTCAACATATCCCATCGCAAGGCTCGTATGGTTTTGGATTCTTCGTCACTACTACCTTCGGTGCTCTCATCATCATTGGTCTTCCTCTTCTCTCATGAGGATGTTTTATTTTCACTCTTGATGTCCATCGCTCGATTGTACGCATCGGCGTATGAGGATGGAGGCACTACTTTCATCTTCTTGTGCAATGAGGGTATCAATCCCTCCATGAACCACCTCTTCTTCAACCCGTCAGCTGGTTGGTTTTCCATCTTGTTGAATAGTTCTTTGAGCCTACTGTTGTAAATGCGTACACTCTCATTTTTCCCTTGCTTAGTATTATAGATTTCGGCCACGACCTCATTATCATCCCTCAAGAGTTTGAATTCCTCCTGGAACATCTTCTTCAGATCACTCCATCTCGTCTTGTGCTAGGCATCGAGGTCTACGTACCGATCAATGGCGATACCCCAAAGGGTGGCCGGAAATGCCTTTAGCCAGTAGTCCCTATCATCGTGGCCATTTGCCTCCCAAATGGTTATGCATGTTTTGCAATGTCATACTGGGTCCTCCGACCCATCTCCCGTGAACTTCGGCAATTTTTGCTTCTCCTGGGTGTTCAACATTATTTTCACTCAGAAGGTACGTGTGTATTCACCTTGTGTGTCGGACCTGGGTGGACTGTTTCGACCGCTACGTTTTGGTGCTTTCCATGCACTCTCGACCATGCAGGCGTCCTCTACTCGTCCACCTTCAGTGTCCCCAACACTTCAAGTACTTCCAGGTGTGTCAGACCTGAGTGAACTATTCCAACCGCTACGTTCTGGTGCTTTCCTTGCACTCTTAGACACGTGTGCATCCTCTACACGTCCACCTCCAGCATCCCAACACTCTGAGTACTTCTAGGGTGTTCTTGAGTAGTGAGTTTTAAGTTCTTTGATTGTGGATGGCTCACTTTTAAGTTCTTTGATCCACAATCAAAGAACTTAAAACTCACTACTCAAGAACACCCAGTCTCTAAGTTGTCCATTCTAAAAAATATTACTAAAGCATTTGATACCTTTTTGACACCAACTCTTGCTTGAGTAGCCTTGTAACAGTGTCAGGGGATTGCCCTTATGCTCAAGATTCGACCATATGGATCTATGGGCAAAAAATTGATTTAAATTGCTCTTTACAAAGTGATTGTTTCTCACTTTGCTCTTGACCAACTCCCAGGCCTTCCAAAGGCTTCTAAACACTACAAACACTATAGGGAATATAGGATATCTACTAATAAGAAGATATTTCATTAATATATAGTAAAAAACAAATGACATTGAGGTGATCTCTTCACCATTGGCTTAATTTGACAATTTTGCTGCATTGTGTAAGATTTCATGACCATACATGCACAATTGCGAACTTACTAAAAAATGAAATCTTGGTATTCTTAGCTCTTATTGAAAATTTCTTCCCCAAACCTAACAGAAAAAAATAAATAAACATTTTTTTTTAATGTTGCGAGATTTCTCTTACACCCTAGATGCTCCTACATCACACAACATAAATTCCACTATAGTCAAATTAATTACCATAGGAAAATTATCGAATCAAACTATACCCAACTATTATTAGAACTTTTTCTATTAACATATTCAACCCTTTATATATCTCTCATCCTTGCATATGCCTTATCCTACTTAAGGTTAAAATCTACTTTGATATTTAAAATACCAATATACACTTAAAGACACTTAATTAATGTTGTGGTCCAGTAAAACTTGTTCATTGATGACACATATACCTCATAAGACTGCCACTACATGTAAAATGTGTAGTTTGATGTTGACTAAAGCAACATAAAATTCTACCAAAAACACTAAAATGAAGGGTATGACTATGTCCTCAAAACCATCTAGTGTCAAATAACACATAGTTATTTACACAATTGCTCTCAATCTAGTGATCACAAACATATTAACCTTCAAGAAGAAAAAATAAACTACAAAGAGAAAACATGCAAAACATATGACAAATGTGTTGATGATCCAAAAGACATGATTCAAAATAGGTGAAATAATTTACCTCACCTCTCCTAAAATGATTACTGATGCACTGCAAAATAAAGGAATGTCAGAAAAACCTGTGGTGAGGCAACACACACATGAAAAACACAAGAAACAAAGAGTTGTTAGTGTTAATCAACCAAAGATTATTCTAAATAGGCATACCAAGAGAGACACTAAAAACGCAATAGAGCATTTAGCTATGAAAATAAATACAACAAGGCATCTCCAAATGTCTTCCACCATTCTTGTAGCTCCTCCTCCCTTGTTCCTCTCCTCTCCAAGTTCCAAATGAGTGTAGCTCTTAGCAGCTTTTTGCACTATGGATGTCTTATGGATATTTAAGATTGAAATGCTTTAACTATGCTATGCAAGTGTAAAACAAACTAATTAGACATGCTATGAAATGAACTAAGATTTATTTTAGTCTAAAATGACAATATATTAGTTATTTATGTTAGATGCTCTTCTCTAAAATTAGATATAAGTTAAATGCATACAAGTTTTCAGGATGATAGCTAAAAATGCTAGATGCTTGAGGATGCTTGAGGATTTGAAAATGAGGAATGTACGCTCTATTTATAGGTAAAATAGAGCAACAAATGGCTGAGATTGAGTAATCTCAACAAGGGTCGAGATTGAATGGTTTAAGATCCATGTGAGGGCTTTCAACCCAATCCCAAGATGACAAGTGTCAACATGAGATGGGTTGAGAGGAGAGGGAAGAAGCATTAAATGCTTGACATGACCTGAGGGTTAACTTGGGAGGTAGGGTTAATGTTGAGTTGAGTGAATAAATTTATTATTCAAAGAATAATGCTTTTATCCAATGCATAAACTCTTGTGCAAGAGTTAGTGAGGATAACATTTGTCAAAGCAATAAATGTTTGAGGAGACACATGGGTTACATGAGGGTTGAGTTAGGGGTCAAAGTCCCTAACCATGGGTGCAAGTGGATTTAACTATAAATGGTTATGTAAGAGCCATTAATGGTCATATAAGAGCCATTAGTGGTTTGGAAGACTTTAGAGGTTAAATTGTTGAACACATAAAGCATTAAATGTTTTTCAAAGACTTTGGAGTCTTTGAGAAGTGACTTCAAGTTGCTTAGGAATGTGACAATAATTAGGGGATGGATTAGGTTAATTATGAAGAAGTTAGAAGAGTCTAGAAGGGGTTTAGAATTGCAAGTGGGTTTGGTGGGTGAGGGAAAATATGATTTTTATTAAAATAAAATTCATTTATTTCAACAAATAAGTGCAACTTACATTTTTACGAGAATGCAAGTGGGGGGGGATTTAATGATTTAAATAAATATTTTAATTATTTGTTTAAAAGAAGAAAGGAGATTAAATTAAATAAATAAGGTTTATTCATTTAATTGATTGTGAATTTGGTTTAATGAATTAATTAAAATAAATTGAATAATTTATTTAATTAATAGGAGAATGTTTGAAGATGAATTAATTAAATGTTAATTTAATTAACTGATGGCTAGTGGGTTTTTTATCAAATAAATATCAAATATTCATTTCATTAAAATGGATAGATTTATGTGACTACAATTACAAATATGAGTTTTGTAATCTTCGAGGTCTCTATAGATCATTCTTGATGATCTTGGTTGACTCGATATATAATGTGGATGGTTTTCTCAAGGAACCTTTATGGTTTTTTTATGTTTGAAAAATAGATTTCCTTTTTTAGAATTATTTTCTATTCTATGTTTTTGTTTTTTTCTACTTTATAATTTTATCCATTCTACCTAATTTAAAAGATAAGTCAAAATATTAGGGTTTACAAGAAGAGTTTAACAATGCAACAATTTTATCTTTAATGATTTTGATCTTTATATGGTAAAATATAGAGAATTATGTTTTAACCCACTTTTAATGAAATCAACATGGATTCAATTTCAACAAAAATTGAATTCAATATTCTATGGAGGTTTCAAAATTAATTAGAATTAAATATCATCAAATCATTATATTTCACCCATAGACTTAATGATTACTCTAACAGCTCATCAAAAAATAACAAAATTTATCATGCATATGTTCTCAAATTTCCCACAGAATTTAAAACATAAAGAAGAATAGAGAACTCTACCATACAAGGGACAAGAATCAAATGAATGAAGTTATCTTTTTGTTATCTCAGAAAGATTTGTATACCAAAGTTTGATCACTTATTCCAAAAGTTCTTTCTCAAAATATTGTAAAACCTAACTAATTGTTGTCTCACTACCAAGTTCAATATCAAAGGATGCAATTGCTTTACAATATTCAATACTTCCTTCTATAGAGAAAAGGAAGGATTTGTTGAACATGCTTAGATGCTAAGAGGGGGGAGTGAATCAGCATATATCAAATTTTATTCATTCGGTAACTCTTAGAACTATCAAAACAAATTAGCAAAAACAAAAAAGCATAACATCCACAACACAAGAACACTAGGATTTTTATGTGGAAAACCCAAGGAAGGAAAAACCACGAGGAGGATTAACTCACAATATATGAAACATGTTTTTACAAAGTGTGTTTTAGGTTCACTACTCCCTGAAAGGATTTGCAAGCTAAAGCACACTGCCTTAGGGCAAGATACAATGCATCCAATCTGAAGACCACTTCTCCAGAGAAAGGTACAATTAAATTATAATATTATGCACAATATAATTGCTAAAGAAGAAGCATCTAGCACATGTTTGTAGTGCAGCCCTCTTTGTAGCCCAAATTGTTGTCATGCATATTCAACACGTGCTTCATAGTCATCTGAGACATCAAAATACTTTGCATCAACACACACATCCATACATGATTTGTTCATCCTTATGTATCGTCTACACCATCAAAAAACATCACTTAAATCGACTCAATTAAGACCTGTCAAATGAAACGTGTGACCCATAATAAGTCAACTCCAAACATGTAGATTAACCACAAAATTAGGTTATAGATGAACCTAGCACATAATTGATCCCTAATCATATCATAACACATCTATCAACATCAATGAAATAGGTTTGGATAAACCACAAATGAACATACCATATCGACCAATTATCAACACCACTGTCAAGATTGCTCATTGTCAACCTCTTTACCTTCAGGGAACTCAAAACATCATGTGGGCCAAGAATAAGACACTAGAGACCTTCTACAACCTTCCTACAACATTTAAGAAGAGATCAATCATTACATGTACTTAGTGTGAAGGAATATCCTCACTGAATTGGTAAGCATTGTGCAGACCGAACCAACTATGGGAGGCAACATCTACCTAGCCCCTACGATGCACCGGCATGTAGGCATGCAGTTATATATATATATGTAACATGTAATGTATGGTTAACATGTATTGTATGCATAGGATGTGGTAGATGTTGTCACGCAATTATATGTATGTGTAACATGTAATGTATGTATAACATGTGTTGTATGCATAAGATGCCAGTGCATCGTAAGGGTTGGGTAGACATTGCCACTATGGGAAGCCATCATGAAGAATACCATGCATCGAAGCACCAACAACCCTAAAACTCTTGTCATGAATCCAATACATTGTCTTCATGTCTTCAACATCATCCCAAAACCGCAAGGTCATATCAATCATTGCGGTAGAATGCGGACTGACCCAATTGACACCCTAATATTGACAGGGTGTGTACAGGAGATCTAACACATAACTTTTATGTACCAATAACTTTGCAGCCTAGAATTGACATAGTGGTACTTGACATACTTTAGATCATGACTCTAGAACTGCATACTAAAATCATGCAAGGCGAAATGATGTAGAGTAAAATACCAACACACATATACATAGGGAACCAGGTTATTCCATTCTTAAATGCATTGAAAACTTCCCCGATGTTTATGATGAACAAGTGTGTAGATAACATTAACAATCAATGTGTGGTTTGATGATTATATCATCCTGTTTTATTCGACATGTATGTGTAGAAGGTTAATGAAAAAGAAACAAACAGTTCAGCAGAGGAAACAATGATCTTTGTAATTTGTTCATTGTTTATGTTAAAATAGTTATTGTATCTTTTCAATAGTATTTACATGCAAATTACTTTGAAGTTTTAACCCATTCACTTTTACCTTATTTCTCTGCTAATTGTTAAAATAAAAGTTCTTATTTCTCTACTAATTGTTAAACATAAAAGTTCTTCAATTTTTCTTATTAAATTCTTTAATAGGTTCCTTTTACTTTCAAAAGTGACCTATGAATGTTGGGGTAAATTTTTAAGCAGGTAGTCTAAATATTTTGTCCTTGTTTCTTTGTACAAATTGTGCTAAATCCATTATGATAAGCAGGACAAAGAAAATTTAATTTAGGGAATGCATCGGATGTAAGTCACTTAAACCAAAAAACCTGTTTGGAAGATGCTCTTTGGGGCAAGTTTTGTGTATGACAGAATGATTTTTAGAGGAACAAAAACTTGATATATGGAGATCTTGTGGTGTTCTTTTGTAAAGTTTAACGAATCTTTAAGAGCAATTTTTGTGGTTTTTTTTTTAATTGCGATGAATTGTTTTATATTCTTATTTGTGTGGTAATGGTTATGCCATCAATTAAATACAACTTCATCCATGTGTAATGGTGCAAAATAATCTATTTCTAAATCAATTATTGAATTCATATTAAACTAAACCTCTATGTGTATTGAGACCTTGATTTATTTCCAAATCAGTTATTTAATTCATGTTAAAAGAGACGTCAAGTGTATGAATCTGTAAAGTGGAAAATTGGATCCTAGCGACTCCCCACCTAGGAGAGAAAGGAAGCCACTAGGATAATTTTCAGTTGGAAGGGACTTTACATTCAAAAGAGGGGTTGAGTCCGATAGAGCCAAATCCGAGGGAAACAAGGATGTGAATTCTGAGTGGATTGCAAGTGGTTGAAGTGTGATTTACCCTCTTTTGTAAATGAGAAAGTTGACTTGTTGACTATGTGGAAAAGAGAGAGGAAATGAGCGAAATGAGGTGCTACTAGTTCGAGATAGCGTTGTAACTTCGGATCTGAGCTAATTAAACTGACGCGGATTTGCCTTGCAAATTTGTAGAAAAGTCGTCGGGAACGTGGTGGGAATGTAGATGGTCCGCCACAAAATCCGCAAAACGAAAAAGAGTTCTTCTATCTCTGCAAATGAAGCCCAAACCTGTAATTGCAATTGCAGTTGCGCACCTGCAACCTACACACATAAAAGAGAAGAAAGGGGGGTTGTGGATAAGGGTTTGCCTTAGTCAAAACCCGGTTGAAGAATCAACCTAGAAAGAAAGTAATTGCAAACACTTGAATGTAAACAATGGAGATGTATACCTTGTAGATCTGCAACTTGTTGATGATGATTGCTTTGCTTTCTTAATGTAACCACAAATGTTGTATGAAATGGCATGTAACATGACAAAACCCTAACACACACACATGCTTGCAAATGAATGTTGTAATGTTGCTCCAATGGATGAATGAAAAAGACTTGAATGCTTGAATGCTTGATAATGACCTTGAGATCTTGTATCTTCTCCTTATGCTCTCTATCTCTTATCCTCTGTTATCTGTCTATGTGCTATTCATCCATCCATGAATGAGGGTATTGAATTCCTTTTTAGACATGCCTCAAGGATTAACTTTCAACCACCGAAGGCCGACAAAGAGGAATTGCAAACCCCGAAGAAAAATTGTGCATAGGAGATCGGGAAGACCTAACATAGGGCCACCCTAAGAGGTGGGGACAAGGGTGCCACGCCCCTACCCTGCCCTATTTTGGGGCCCGGACAGGATCTAGAGCAGACATAGGACATGAAGGAGAAAGAGTGAAGGGTTGAAAATGCAGAAATAGGTCTTGGTTAGGGAAGGAGATGTTGTCACCAAAGGTGAGGACCCCAAATATGGTTAAAATTGCAGGGGTCGCAATTTTATGACACTACAAAATCCATGTTTGTGATTTAGTTTTCCCTAATCCATTAAATATGGGGATGGCATTTTTTGGCATCTGAGTGTGATTTTCATATCTAACCTAGTTATTGTTTTTCTGAATGGGCATCTCATGATATCTTCTGGTGGTACAACATGCTTGGAAATCATGCTTCAAGAGTCATCAGTAAGCTTTCCATAATGTTCAAATTGAACCTTGATTTAAAGTTTCAATTTCCCTTTTTGTATTCATCTATCTGGAAGGAGGAAACTACTACACTAAAAAGAATGATCTCTTTTAGATTAAGTGCCTTTCCAGCATTTTTGAATAAGCAAAGAAACTACTATTATCATAAATCTCCCCATACTTATAGAAAAGGAAGACCTTTTCCATATTTAGAGACACTCCTAAAGATAGGCTTTCTCCAAAACATCCTTGTACATATTTTATACTCCAAAAGCAATCTTTATCATTTTACGGATATAATTGCTTTATTCTTCCAATGATCTTTGGCCTTTGCATAGCTTAAGGTTCTTATTTAACTTGTTATATGTAGAATAAACCTTAAGATTTGGTTGGAAGGTCTTGTATGATGTTTTTTCTTCTTTTTATTCTATTATAAGTAATGGTTGCAAGCTCAAGCTCAATTATAGTGAGGGTTAAATCTTCTCATGATATCTTTCAATGTATTTTACATAGATTTTCAAAATATAGGTATGCCAGTTATAATAATTGTCATACTACAAATAACTCACTCAAAAAATTACATGCAGATACTTTCCAATAAACATTTGATTTTATGGTAAAATTCATGTTGTAGGCATCTAAATGATACTGTGTTCAAATCTTCTTTGTATATTTCTTACTTATTTAGTATTACCAATAATCCCCGCAAGAACAAAACCCATCCTTGAAATGATGGAAACGGTAAGCATCTCTTACAATAATTTCACGATCTACAATCTTTGTGATGAACTTTATTGCAGTGTGGCAATCCCCACAAACACGAAGGTTCTTAATTATTCGAATAGGTAGTCCAGGGATTGTGTTGATAAGCCCAAAAGCAATAGCAAGTTTCTCACTGTGATGATGAAGTGCATGCTCCTTTTGTTCCAGCTCCACATCATGCAATACAAAGTTGGTGTCAGGCACATATCCTGCCATCTCCATCTGTTTCACTAGTCCTTCCAAAGTCAAATAGATCTTATCTGTTTGTGGATGAGATTTATCATCAACAACAAATACGTGTACCCTGTTCTTGACTTCAATCCAACTGCATCCTGGCCGCTTTTTCACTCCCCTATCTTTCATCAGTTTTCTCACCTTTGCTACATCATCCCATCTGCCAGTTGCAGCATAGATATTTGCTAGCAGCACATACTTGGCAGCATTTTGTGGTTCCAACTCAAAAAGACACTCTGCTGCATGTTTTCCGAGTTCAATGTTGCCGTGCATTCTGCAAGCACCAAGAAATGCTCCCCATACATTTGCATCTGGTTCGAAAGGTAAGGTGTTAATCAAGTCTCTTGCTTCTTCGAGGTGCCCAGCCCGGCCAAGAAGGTCTATCATGCAGACGTAGTGGGCTTTTGTTGGGGTTATACCATAATCATGGCCCATCAAGTGAAATACTCGATGCCCTTCATCGACTAAACCCGCATGGCTGCATGCAGAGAGGACAGAAACAAAACTGATGTGGTCTGGCTCCATGCCGGTCTGAAGCATATTTTCGAAATATTTGAGAGCCTCTTTACCACATCCATGCTGAGCACAGCCTGCAATCATGGCATTCCATGATATGATATCTTTATTGACCATTCTATTAAATACTTGGGATGCAATCTCTATGCTTCCACATTTGGAATACATGGTAATAAGTGCATTACCCACATATATATATGATTCAAACCCATTTCTGATTATGTGAACATGAACAGATTTGCCATGTTCCAGAGTTGCTAAGCTGGAACATGCAGTAAGTACACTTGCTAAGGCATACTGGTCTGCCTTCATGCCCATGTGTTGCAACTGATAGAAAAGGTTTAAGGCCTCCTCGCTGTAACAATGCTGTGCATATGCTGAAATCATTGCATTCCATGATACTGTATTTCGTTCATTAATATCGCTAAACAGTTTATGTGCGTCCTCTATGCTCCCGCATTTAGCATACATGCTTACAAGAGCATTACCAATAGAGGTACCGGATGCATGTCCAGTTTGGATAATGTAGGCATGGACATGCCTTCCAAAGTCCAGCGCTGCTAGAGTTGCACATGCAGTTATAACAGATGTGAAGGTAACCCGATCTGGTCTTACATCTGTTTGTTGAAGTTCACAAAAGAGTGTCAGAGACTTCTCAATGGGTTCATGCTGTGCGTATCCTGCTATCATAGCATTCCAAGAAACAACGTTTCTATCAGGCATTATGTCAAACAGTTGTTGTGCATCCTCTATGCTACCGTATTTCGCATATCCTGCAACCATTGCAGTCCATGAAAATGCATCTTGTATTGGCATTTTGTCAAAAACTTTGAAAGCATAATCTGTATTCCCACAATTAGAATACATGGTAACAAGGGAATTGCTTACAGCTACAAATGACTCAAAACCAGTTCTGATGGCATAGGCATGTACCTGCTTGCCCTGTTTAGCAGTACCGAGGGTGGAACAAGAACTGAGAATACTAACAAGGGTGACTTCATCGAGACCGATATCTGCCATCTGCATTTCCGAAAAAAGTTGTAACGCCTCACCGTCCAGCTCATTTTGGGCACATCCTGCAATAATCGTAGTCCATGAAACCATGTCTCTTACGGTCATTATTTCAAACAGTTGGCGTGCATCTTCTACCCTTCCACATCTAACATATCCTGCCATAATTGCATTCCATGACACCACATTTCGTTCAGTCATTTTGTTAAACACTTGGCGTGCATCCTCTACACTCTCGCATTTGGCATACAAATCAATAAAAGCACTACCCACAAACACATCTGAATCAAAGCCAGCTTTGATTGAGTGAGCATGAGTTTTCTTGCCATCATCCAAGCTTCCTAGACTTGAATACGCACTTAACACACTAGAAATCGTAATCTGGTCTGGCATTGTACCCGTGCGCTTCATTTCCCTGAATACTTCAACAGCCTCCTCGGGCTTTCTGTGCAGCACATACCCTGCAATTATTGCGTTCCAAACGGCCACTGTACGCTGAGGCATTTCATCAAAAACCTTCAGCGCCTCCTCAAAACACCCACTTTTGGCATAGCCAGCAACCATCCTAGTCCATGAGTACACGTCTCGTTCAGGCATTTTGTCAAACACCTTACGTGCATCTCTCAATTTTCCACACTTGAGATACATGTCAGATACGCGATTTGCAGAGTAAGTGTTTATGTTAAACAAACCAGTTAAGATCATGTGGGCATGAACTCGCTGGCCTTCAGGTAAAGATTTTTTCCTTCCACACTCTTCTAACATAAAAAAATAAGTACTGCGTGCAGTATCCCTGATGGTGTTACCATGGCTGTAATTACTGTGAAGACGAAGAAATTCGTGAAAATTTCTTCTGTTCTCTACCTCCATCTTGTAGATCGATGGTAAGTGAAAGAGTCTCATAATTTTCAGCTAAATTGACTTCTACATATTTTCAAGTGCCAGGGGGATAATAAAAGGGAGTACATTTTATTAGATGTGTGCATGTTTGAATAAGGCAAAAGCTCTACTTACAGAATCGACTCTTGTGGTTTGAATACCCAATACGTGCTGTAAACCATTGTTTTCTCTGCCAAGGTAACCTGAAACTCGGACGATCAAAAGTCGGGAATTTTGCAAGGTATCTCCGTTAGCAGCCATTCGATCCATGAAAACATGTGAAATGGTAAGAACGTGCGACTCTAGTGTTGTTTCTAGAGTCTCACTTCTCCATCCATCGCAAATTGCAATGGCTACGCCGAATACAAGAAGAAGAATAACAATAAAAACATAAAATGTTATAGTATAGTTAGTATGGAATCAACGAAACAAGATTGTAATGTTAGAATTTGTAGTATATATAAACATGAAAATATGATCAACTACAAAAGTAAATTGATAAAATGGAACTCTTTTTTAATAAGTTAAATCATTTCAAAATTCTTTAATGAGTAAGTTCTTTAATGAGCAAATCAGGTAGAATCAATGAAAGGAAGATTGAGATGTTAGAATTTGTAGTATAGATAAACATGAAAATATGATCAATGGTTAATATTGTTCCAAAAAAAATTGTTGAAAATGTATAATATAATTATAAACATTTGTAGAATTGAACCTATTGTTTACATTATTTTTTCTTGAATGTAAGCATTTGAAATGTTTGTGGAACCTCTGAAACAGTACTGGCTAAAAGAAAAAGTGATAATTGACACAGTGACATATTGCAAGATGTTTTTTTTTTTAATAAGTTGAACAAGTTTAATAATTGACCATTTAGAGATCATTCATTTTTCAGCAACATCAAGTCTTTGAAATAAAAGATAGGAAGATTGATATGTAAGGCCCAAACCATTATTTTGAAGACTTCAGACACTGTTACAAAACACCATAAATTAGTCAAATAGAATAATAGTTGATTTGAAATTGTAAAGAACAATAGTGGGTGAAACAAAAAGTGATAATTGACAAAGTGACATATTGCAAAATGTTTTTTTAATAAGTTGAACAAGTTTAATAATTTACCCTCTAGAGATCATTCATTTTTCAACAACATCAAGTCTTTGAAATAAAAGATAGGTAGATTGATATGTTACACACAACTACAAAACACCATAAATTTGTCAAATAGAGTTGTATAAAGCATATTCCATATAAGGACAAACACTATGGGATTGAACAAATGGTGTACAGTTTTTTTTTAAGTATAGGGACTCATTTTAACAATTTTGTAAATGATCCACTTCTCAGAAATTTAGATGAAATAAATTAAAGAAAAATGAAATTTGGAAAGGATAGAAAACATCATTTTATTCAGTAATTTAAAAAATTCATATAAGATTGTTGTTTGGTGTATACAAAAGCATGAGAATTTAAAAAAATTCAATGTGATAAGATTGAAGAAATGTGTTATTGGTTGAATAATAGGCATAGTATAAGTATTGAAGAAACAAGTGAAAGTAAAAACCTAGAGTTGTTGTAGTTATGTTTGATTGCTTGAAGAGGTTGCATTTGATAACGTTGTCAGTCGTTCCTCTTCTTGTTTTCACCAAGCAACATATGGGCTTTGTTGTATGTGTGCATATCTTTGCAATGTGAATGGAGGGTGTATGCAAAGACTTGTAAGTTCACGGACCCTTGAAATAGCTATGAATGTCAACCCTTGTCGGTCAATATTGTCGATGTCGATTATTTCTCATCGAAGTGTGAGCCCTTGCAATTTGTGAATTGTTAAGGCCCATGCCATTTTAGTGGTATTTGACATCAAAGACCATGACTTATTGGAATTAGAGGGATATTTTTTGGGTTGCTCTGGTCCCAAACTAAGCCTATGTAATTTTTGAATTGAACAACAAAAAATAAGGGAAGCTCAGGTGGTCTTTCACCATCATTATATGCAATTTCTTTAACTTATCCAAGTGCACCATTAACAAGTCTTGTTTCCACCCACAAGTTTGTAGATAACATAGCTTATTGGCCAATACATAAAAGTATCTTAGATTCAAGTTGTTCTTCATCTAGATTTGAGCATGTGAATCCCCAAGGTTGCTCTACAGTAGATAGGGCATTAGACTTTGCCAAAGACAACAACATGTGTTTGTTATGCAATGACATCATTTCATTTGTTGCAAATAGATGTGTGGATGATAAGAAAATAGATTTCTCTACAGAGGTAAGCGTTGAACTTGAGCGGGACAATAAAAGTTGCCAATCTATAATTGTAGGTTCTGTATTTCATAGAGGGAAGTGCACAAAAGGCAATTTGGGCAGGTTGCTCTCTAATTTGACTAAATATTTTTTTCAATGTTATAATATAATAGTTGTGAAGCTACGCAATAATGTCCCTCCATAGGAAGTTGAGGAATACATAGGAATTTCCTTCATAGGTGGTAGTTGGCCCAAGACACCAAAGAGCATGATTGAGCATCCTTCAAATGGGATCTGGTTATGGGCAGGGAATGCTTCGCGTAACCTAATATCAATGCGTTGTATCAACTTTGAACCAATGAAGCTCATTTCATCAATTAGAATGTAGCGAATGAAGTACATGCTTTCTTGGGAGGTTCCCAATGTTTGTCCTTATAGAGAAACCATTTCTTTGATTGGAATTCAGAGGGTTGAATGAATTGTTGATGCGTGTATGGCCATCAAAAATGTGTTGATTTTCTCGTCTTCTTTTGTTAAGAATATTTTTCTTTCAATGGTACCTTGCGTGTTACATTTGATTTCGATGAGCACATTTTTCTTGCATTGTATCATTTTGTATTTCCATGGAATAGTGTGTTAGGATGAAAGGAATATGATCTATCTGTGAATGAAGATCTTGAAAATATAAATATATAACAAATCAAAAATATGAATTGAAGACATGTATCTATTTGCAAGAGTGGTTTAAAAATATCAATATACCAAAAAAAGTGCAAGTGTGATTTGAAATAGCATATGAAACCATTATAAAGAAACTTATGAGATTAATTGTTGCAAGAAATAAAGTTTTGCATAAATAAAAATAACACAGCATATGTTGATTTATATATATGTTTATTTGAGGTTGATTATCTTTACATATATGGAAAATGTTTGCAATAATTATTTTATTGTATCAATTTAAGCAAATGTAGAAGCATTATTTGAAATAACATGATTAACTACTATACACGATGAGGACATAAAAACTTGTTAAAATACATCTATAAACATACCATAACTAATGCAAAATCTTTATATATATATATATATATATATGTTTGAGGAAAATTATCTTTACATATATGGACAAGTGAAATACATAATATTGAAAAAGATATACAAAATGGATGTATAACCATAGATAGTGTCAAATGTAACTTTTAGGCAGGCTTAATGGCTATAATAACAATGCTTTATATTTCTTGGCCAGCTAATGGAACCATTTTGACGTTCAAATCAAAGAAAAATTGGTAACCAATAACATTGCTCAATATAGGTTCCACATCATCAAGTTCTGCTAGAAGAAGTTGAAAATCTTTTGCACCAACACCCAACAAGGTATTTGATGGTCCTTCTAATGTGGTAACTTTCAGAAATTCACCTGTTTCATCTTGCAAGTTCATTTTAAGCATGTAGCTAAAATCACATTCAGAGAGATTAGTAGAATGCTTTGGGCATTGAAATGTGTTGGGTGAACTTTGTGTATGAGGTGAAAAATGATGATGACAAACTATTGCAAAACCACAAAGATCCAACCACAACAATCCTAGTTCTATAATAAAAGCATTCACTATACACCAATGAAGAAACCTAAGAACATGCAAATTAACAAATAGAAACAATAATACCATTCACATTCCAAGTAGGGTTTGATCTCCATTGTCTCCTATCTCCATTGATCTTGTTTGATATATTTGCTCTCGAATTTTGTATGTGCACAAGAGCTCAACAAAGAACGGATTGTGGTTGTAAAGTCGTTTGATTGTAAGAAGGCTTGATAGATGCATTTGCTAGATGATTGATTAGATGCATTAGTTAAATGCATTAGGATTAGAAGGATAAAAGAATCCTCTTATATAGAAGACACTTTAAAATGGAGGGATAAGATTAAGAGGTGAAAACAAATGGTCAGCTAGGATTAAAGGGTAGGTAAAAGAAATAATAAAATAATGAAGGGGGTAGGTAGAGGAAAATTAAGAGATAAATGACATGTGTCATGGAGAGAAAAAACTAATGAATTAATTAAATAAATAAAAATATTTATTTAATTTAGGGAAACGGTAATTTAAATAAATAAAAATATTTATTTAAATAAAAAAACGCTAGAAGAGGATTAGAAAATATACTCTTCTAGAGTATGCTCGGTTAAAAGCAAATCCTATTAAATATTGCATACACATTGCTAGATGTGACCCAATCAAGGGATTTCGCTCAGATCTGTTAGAATCTTCACTTTGTTAGAAGTGACCTTGTCAAAGGATTTCAAACACTCATTCAGAATGTTACCTTCCAAGAGGATTTACAAATAAGACTATTAAGTCCACTCAGTTAAGAGATTTCCTGTCACTTACAAACATAAATAACAATAATAAAATGTATTTGCAACTTCACATCTAAAATGTTAAAGCAAATTCTATGTGCTCAATGTGCTCAAGATAATCTTGTCATAAGACTTATCTTTCTCCTTTCTAGGCTTCTCAATCTATTCTTCAATCAGATCTTCAATCTTCTGTACTCGGTAATCACCTTTGTAGCATCACTGTGCTTCAGTTTGCTGGCATGCTTTATTCAACAACATTACTTTATTTATAAGCAATTCCCAACCGCTTAATCTTCTTAATCACATTTCCCATGATTAATCTTAGCCATCAGATCTTCAAACTTGACTAGGTTCATTGTATCCTTTGATCTGAAAAACATTTTATCTTTCCTTGAAACTTTTATACCTTTCTTGGTACTTGTGCTTAGTTAGGACCGTTTAATATGTGCTGTAGATCTTACTCTTGAATTTTAATTGCCGTTGATCCTTAACAAACTTCTTGCACGACATTCCTATCTTCAATAAACCTCCAGCTCATTGGCATCCTTCATTTAATAATGTATACACTTATTTAATGCATTCTGTTACTGCTCAGTTGATGCTCGGTTAATACTGAACTTTACTTGGTAGACATTCTCTTCTTGGTGACTTTTTCTTTCATTAACCGACATCGGTAACCTTGGAGTTTACCGACTAGCTCCTTGCTCGGTAAAATAGAATAGTATCAAACCTTTACTCATTCTATTACATGAAATATTTTCCCCTTCATGTTTAGTCTTCGAATACACATATATAGGATATCAAAACAATCAAAACATCATAATCTCATCATTGTCCAACTTGGTAATAGTTGCCCATTGAATAACTTACTATTCTCCTTCATTTTCACATTCTTTCTGTGTCACTTACCGACATCTTTATACTCATCAAAACATACTTTTTAAGATATGGCAACATCATACTGAATCAGAAAATCAATTGCTTGACATCAATGCTAAAATAATAATATTAAGACAGTAATAATCCTTTATCAATTATATCATTCATCTCCAACAACCTTCTCAATATCATCAACCATCAAACTTATTTTAATGCCAACAATATCCCCACTTATTGTAATGCCAACATATTTGTCCTCCATTGTCCCTTCTTGAGTCCACGTAGCTTGCTATCACGTGACTGAGTAATAATGACATGCTAAAAATATGTACATCTCAAGCAGTGTTCATTTGCATCATCACATGTTAGTATATTTCATCATATGCATATAGAAATCATAATAGCATCACATCCTGCATAGACCACTTATTAGTATCTCATATAAGCATTAGCATACCATCCATTCATTTGCATCCTCATATATAACATAAGTATAAGAACAACATAAAAATAATGCATCACATCATGTATATATTTCATTGCATCATATAAGTAATCATAGATCATCATAAACACACATTCGTACCACAAACATCATACACACACGACATCATCATATAGAATCATCACATCAAATCACATAATCATAAAGCATATAGAATTGTCACATAAGAACACATGCATATAATCACTATAAAGAATATGTCATCTCATATATATATATATATATATATAATATCAGTGTCAAGAAATACAATGATGTCAAAATATCATATGGCTACAAAATCACTCGAAGGTGTCTATATCATCATACAAAAACTAATACAAAATTGGATCCAATAGAGCTATGATGAAGACCCTCCCTCGGAGCCAGCAGTCCTCGACGAAATTTGAGCAGTCGAAGGCCCTACCCCTGGATCATTTCATCAGCCCCCTCTAGTAGACATAGTGGTACCTATGTCTATCACATGGTGCTGCTCATTCGACTCTATCCTAGTGCTTATGTTTATCACATTGCACTACATCCTATTAGTGCATATGTTTATCACATTGCACTTGATCTTATCTTGCTAGAGCACTCGACAGATTCTATCGATTCAATGACTTATCCGCTATCAGCTTTGCAACCTATCTTGCTAGAGCACTTGCCAAACTTTATCAATTCGACGATTTATCCTATATTAGCTTAGCAAATCTATTTGCTTAAGGGAACTTGTTAAGTGAACCCTCTCAGCAACTTATCCAATTGGCGATGCATGTCTAACACATGGCTGCTAATTCTAGCCTGGTTTTCAATTTGTCTTTCCTAGGGCACCTATTTGAGTGAATCCTCTCAACAATTTATCCATGTAACAACGTATGTCTATCACATAACTATTGATTTTAGCCCACCTAGACACAAACGTACTAAGGCCAAGCCTATACAAGTCATCATTGCATATACACAGTTTTACCTTTTATCATTCGCTTTTCTAGCCTTTCTCTCTTATCGAGAGATTGTCTTCTTTTTTTCAAAAAATTCATCCAATCTCTCGAGGGGGCATATCATTCCCATCTTGGGGTAACTTTGTATCAGTTTATCTTCTTTGAAACAATGCACTAGGATGCATTGTCTTAAAGAGGGGCAAAATGTAAACACCTAAAATTGTCCTAGCTTAATTAAATAAATATTTTATTTATTTAATTATTTTATCCTAAGTCTTCTATTAATTAAATAGATTATTTATTTATTTAATTAATTCTAAATCCCACAATGGTTTTTCCCTATTAGGGTTTCCACGTTAAATCTAGTGTCAAATTTGATTTAATGTTTCATGTTTATCTATTTATGAGTTTGAATGATTTACAGTCATAAGTTGCATATCAAGTTAATGCTACCGAGGTTGAATTTGATTAGAGTAATTATTATTGAGGTTATCAATTCACCCCCCCCCCCCCCCTCTCATCTAACTAACAATTGGTATCAGAGCTTGGACTCCGAAAGAAAAGTTTAAAGGTACTTGAGGCAAGATCCGAAGATGTATAAAAGGGATGCACCAAAGCTGAACAAGTCAAGTTTCACCACATGGCAGAAAAGGATGAAGCTGCACTTATCAGAAATTGGAGAATATGCAACATATTATCTAGAGAATTATTACATTGCACCTAACACCTACCCTATGACAATGGAAGAAATAAAGGCAAAGTAAGATTACATTCAAGCAATGATAGAGATAACATCAGCTTTGACCGACTCAGAGTTTAATGATCTAGAAGGTTGTAATGATGCCAAAGCAATGTAGAATAAGCTCACATCTGTGGATGGTGGAGATGAACATGTTCAAAGAGCAAAAGCAGATAGTCTAAGAGGACAACTTGAATCCATGAGAATGAATGAAGGTGAGAACATAATCCAATACAGTACAAGGTTAAAGGAAACTGTCAATCAAATCAAAGGAGCAGGAGGGACTATCGAAGAAAAGGATGTAACAAGTAAGTTGCTGAGAACACTTCTACCTGCTTATGCCATTAGAGTCTCTACAATCAATGAATTGAGGTTTGTACCAAACATGCCAGTCTCTTTGGATGCTACTATCGGTAAGCTACATGCTTTTGAGTTAAGTAATTTTGATAACAGTGGGTCTTCGGTAAACAAAGTTGAATCTACATTCAGTTCTTTGCATCTCAGTGAATCTAAAGATTACAATGATAGAATGTCTAAGTATGCTGAAGAAAATCACAGTGGAGCAAGTGAGAGATTTCCCAAAAACATGGAAGAAGTACACAAACTATATGAGGAAATCAGAAAGCAAGAAGAGTTTGAAGCATTATTGGCTAGAAGGTTACCGAGAGGCAAAGGTAAGTATAAAGAAAAGTTACCTTTAAAATGTTTTAACTGTGATAAAATTGGACATATGGCTTCTAACTGTCCTGACAAAGATGATGAAAAGAAAGAATACCGAGATGACAGACAGAAAGACAACCAATACAAAAGACACCAGGACTTCAGAAGGAGAGAAAGAAAGACATGCCTAGTAGCTGATGAGGAATCCAATGATGATAAATCTGATGAGACTGAGACTGAAGAAGTTATATATGTGGCTATCAAAGATGGATCAGATGAAGAAAGGTATGAAGAAAAAGCCTTAATATCACACATAAATAAAAATGATTCTTGGATCATAGATAGTGGATGCTCACATCACATGACAGGTGATAAACACAAGTTTGTTAAATTAGAAGATTATGATGGAGGTCATGTAAGATTTGGTAATGATGCACCATGTCCTGTGAAAGGTAAAGTTACAATCACACTTCTTGACAATGCTAAATGTGATGATGTATATTGGGTTGAAGGTCTGAAATACAATTTGTTGAGTGTAGCACAGCTAAATAATACAGGATACGGAATAGAATTTTAGAAAGGAATTGTCAAAGTTCAGGACAAATATGGAAAGTTGGCTGCTACCGGGACTCAAACAAGAGGTAATACATTTCACCTTGACTCAACTTGGAACAATTGTCTGTATGCAAAAATAGAAGATACCTGGTTATGGCATAAAAGGTTTTGTCATGTAAATTTTGACAATCTGATCAAAATAAGTAAGAAGCATCGTGTAAGACATCTACCAAGCTTGGAAAAACTTGAGAATGCAATATGTCGAGGATGCCAGATGGGTAAGATGACAAAATCAAGCTTTACAAGTAAGTCTTACACTTCTAAAGGAATTTTAGATCTTGTACACACTGATCTTTATGGTCCTATGAAAGTTCAAAGTTACTATGGTGATAAATACTTCATATTATTTGTGGATGATTACTCAAGGATGATGTCAGTTATGTTTCTAAAAGAGAAATCGGAAGCTTTTCAAATGTTCAAATGGTATAAGGCAAGAGTTGAAAAATAAATAGGAAGATAGTTGAAATGTCTTAGATCTGATAGAGGAGGAGAATTCATTTCTGATGAATTTAACTTATTTTGCAATGATCATGGTATAAAGAGATAAGTGTCAGCACCAAGGACACCAGAGGAAAATGGAATAGCTGAAAGAAGGAATAGATCAATTGTAGATTGTGCCAGAACCTTGATGATAGAAAAGAGAGTACCTCAAATATTTTGGAGAGAAGCAATAAGCACTGTAGTTTACACCTTGAACTGAGTACAACTGAAGAAAGGAACTATGAAGACACCTTATGAAATTTGGTATGACAAGAAACCAAATGTAAGTTATTTTAAAATATTTGGAAGTAGATGTTATGTTCACAAAGATGACAGTAATGGAAAATTTGATCAGAAAAGCAAGGAAGGAACATTTCTTGGTTATTCCTCTAGGAGTAAAGCATTTAAATGTCTGATCAAATCATCTAACAAAATTGTGGAAAGTGCAAATGTGAAAATTTATGAATTTGCAGAAAGGAATGATGAAGGAAACTCCAAAGAACCAAAAGATTATGAAGAGTTTGTATATGTATGACTGACAAGTTTTATCAAGAAAGCCAATGAAGAAATTACTCAGTTACCGAGTGATGAAGAAGATCATACAGAGCCTACCGAGCCTATATTAGCAAAATATGTCAGAAAAAATCATGCATCAAGTCATATTATAGGAGATAAGGATGCTCTAGTGATGATAAGGAACAAACTGAGACACAACACATGTCTGATATCTGAATTTGAACCAAGGATAGTAAAAGAGGCATTAAGCAATGAAGATTGAGTAAATGCTATGACAGAAGAGATTGATCAAATCAAGAAAAATGAAACATGGACACTGGTCCCAAGACCAAAAGAGAAAAATGTAATCAGTACAAAGTGGATTTTCAGGAATAAGCTAAATGAAAAAGGTGAAGTCATTCGGAATAAAGCAAGGCTAGTTTGCAAAGGTTATGCTCAAGAAGAAGGAATAGACTATGGAGAAACTTTTGCACCTGTAGCAAGACTTGAAGGAGTAAGAACATTGTTGGCATATGTTGCTTACAAAAATTTTAAGGTATATCAAATGGATGTTAAATCTACATTTTTGAATGGCATACTAGAAGAAGAAGTCTATATTGAACAGCCTGGAGGATTTATTGAAGAGAAGAATAAAGATCAGGTATGTAAGTTGAACAAAGCTTTATATGGTCTAAAGCAAGCACCTAGAGCATGGTATGAAAGGTTGCACTCTTACTTATTAAAGATTGGATTTATGAGGAATAGTGAGAACAGCAACATGTATTTGAAGAATGATGAGAATGGAATACTGATGTCAGCCATATTTGTTGATGATATTTTTTTTGTGGAAATGATTCTTTATGTAAGAACTTTGGAAATAAAATGTGCAAAGAATTTGAGATGTCATTAATCAATGAGATAAAGTATTTTATAGGTTTACAAATACTGCAAATGAAAAATGGGATTTTCATTACTCAATCCAAGTATATAAAGGAAATCTTGAAGAAATTTGGAATGGAGGATTCTAAACCTGTAAGTACTCCTGTGACTACTAATTGTAAACTATCAAAGAATGATGAATCTGCATCTGTTGATGAGACACTTTACCAATCTATGATTGGAAAGTTGCTATATGTAGTTCACAACAGGCCTGATATAGCACATGCAGTAGGTATAGCTGCAAGATTTTCTGCAGATCCCAAAGAAACTCATATGACAACAGTCAAGAGAATTTTCAGATATTTGAGAGGCACTAAAGATTATGGTCTACTATATGAAAAGAGGAATGATTTTGACTTAAAAGTCTATACTGATGCTAATTGGGCAGGAAATATTGATGACAGGAAAAGCACAAGCAGTGGAGCTTTCTTTTTGGGAGAAAGACTAGTAAGTTGGCTTAGCAAGAAACAAGGATGCATTTCACAGTCAACCGTTGAAGCTGAATATGTCACTGCAGCATTGAATTGTACCAATATAGCATGGATCAAACAACTGTTGGAAGGAATGAATGAGACAGTTACTGAGCCAGTAACTATATTTTGTGATAATACAAGTGCTATTAACATTTCAAAGAATCCGGTAATGCACTCTAAGATAAAACATATCTCTATAAAGTATCATTATCTTAGAGAAGAAGTTCAAGAAAAGAATGTTGTGCAAGAATATGTTAGCACAAAGGAACAAATCGCAGACATCTTCACAAAGCCACTGCCAAGGGACACTTTTGAGTATCTCAGAAGTAAGTTAGGGGTCCTACCCCTATCTAGCACTCACTGACAGAGTTCAGTGACAGCATGAATTCTATGACTCCAAAGAATACTATTTGTCAGTTGATGTTGATTTACACACTTTAGAAGGATGTCTAAAGTTGTGCAGGAAATAGTGAATGAGGACAAGTTGCTCTGACCGAGATACATTTGTATATGTTTGAACTACAAGGAAATTACTTCACAAGGGGAGTAATTATGGATCAGTTTTATTCTTGGCATTGTTGTCAAAGGGGGAGATGATTGTTTACAGCTCAAGGATAACAGGAGAAGAATAACAGCAGTTTGAATCAATTGGAATAAATTAAGTTGGTATTGCAATCAATGTCAAAGGGGGAGATTGTTGGCATTACAATAAGTTTGATGGTTGATGATATTGAGAAGGTTGTTGGAGATGAATGATATAATTGATAAAGGATGATTACTATCTTAATATTATTATTTTGTCATTGATGTCAAGCAATTGATTTTCTGATTCAGTATGATGTTGCCATATCTTAAAAAGTATGTTTTGATGAGTATAAAGATGTCGGTAAGTGACACAGAAAGAATGTGAAAATGAAGGGGAATAATAAGTTATTCAATGGGAAACTATTATCGAGTTAGACAATCATTGTTTTGATATCCTATATATGTGTATTCGAAGACTGAACAAGAAAGGGAAAAGATTTCATGTAATAGAATGAGTAAAGGTTTGATACTATTATATTTTACCAAGCAAGGAGCTAGTCGGTAAACTCCAAGGTTACCAATGTCGATTAATGAAAGAAAAAGTCACCAAGAAGAGAATGTCTACTGAGTAAAGTTCAATATTAACCGAGTATCAACTGAGCAGTAACAGAATGCATTAAATAAGTGTATACATTATTAAATGAAGGATGCCAATGAGCTGGAGGTTTATTGAAGATAGGAATGTTGTGCAAGAAGTTTGTTAAGGATCAACGGAAATTAAAATTCAAGAGTAAGATCTACAGCACAAATTGAACGGTCCTAACTGAGCACAAGTACCAAGAAAGGTATACAAGTTTCAAGGAAAGATAAAACATTTTTCAGATCGAAGGCTACAATGAACCTAGTCAAGTTTGAAGATCTGATGGCTAAGATTAATCATGGGAAATGTGATTAAGGAGATTAAGCAGTTGGGAATTTCTTATAAATAAAGTAATATTGTTGAACAAAGCATGTGGGCAAACTGAAGCATAGTGATGCTACAGAGGCGATTACCGAGTACAGAAGATTGAAGATCTGATTGAAGAACAGATTGAGAAGCCCAGCAAGGAGAAAGATAAGTCTTATGACAAGATTATCTTGAGCACATTGAGCACATAGAATCTTCTTTAACATTTTAGATGTGAAGTTGCAGATACATTTTATTACTGTTATTTATGTTTGTAAGTGACAGAAAAACCCTTAACCGAGTGGACGTAACAGTCTTATTTGTAAATCCTCTTGGAAGGTAACATTCTGAATGAGTGTTTGAAATCCTTTGACAAGGCCACTTCTAACAAAGTGAAGATTCTAATAGATCTAAGGGAAATCCCTTGACCGGGTCACATCTAGCAATGTGTATGTAATCTTTAACAGGATTTGCTTTTAACCGAGCATACTCTAGAAGAGTATATTTTCTTGTGGGTCCGAAATCCCACAGTGGTTTTTCCCTATTAGGGTTTCCACGTTAAATCTAATGTCAAATGTGATTTAATGTTTCATGTTTATCTGTTTATGAGTTTGAATGATTTACAGTCATAAGTTGCATATCAAGTTAATGCTACCGAGGTTGAATTTGATTAGAGTAATTATTATTGAGGTTATATGATTCACCCACCCCCCCCTCTCATCTAACTAACAAAATAGAAAAAAGGGGGATGGAAGGTAGAAGATATGGAGGTGAAAAGAGCTTCGTGTGTGTTATCATCATTGAGCTTTATTATGGCAAATAGGTTATGACCATCCAGATATATGTTCAACCTAGAAAATCATTGCACCTGTTTGCATGGAGATCGGGCAATCACAAACAAGGAATGCCCCAGTTCACACTAGACTCACAATGTCCTCATATCCTTGGACAAGCCATAGTATTACTAAGAGGCAATCCACAGCCAGCAAAATAAGTGAACATACACCTTCCTCGTCTTTCTAGTCAAAGACATCCTAGAGATAGAATCTCTAGTTAGAGACATCCCTGGAAAGCTAAAAGACATGTCACTATAAAAGATAAAATCAAAAGAAAACCAAGACTTGACACCAACATAAGTTGTAATCCTCAAGTTATTTGTGTTTCTTGCCACATATGTTAACATGTTTGATCTGGTCACAATATTGTTTTCTTGATAAAGGACAGATAATGTTGAAAAACCATGTCATTGTCAGAGTCCGATAAAAGATTTGATTTGTTGAAAGCCCATTCCTGATTGTGTCTCACCTGAAACTGACTGAATCCATGAAACTGATACTTTTATTGCGGAGAAGAATGAAACTTTGTTGTGGATCAGGTGACCTTTTATTGTGGATTGTGTGCAAAAATAAGGATGAATGAAAAGGCGATGTTCCTCAAAACATGCAATGCTCAGGGTTCCACTTCCATCACTAGATTTAGGATTTTGCCCCAGTTACAGATTGGATTTGATTTATTATGGAAGGAAAGGGTGAAAAGGGGTTTATTATGAATGGCAAACCAATCTTAGGTAGATCAATAACAAGCCATGATGAGAATGGGTAAATTTATTATGGGATGGTAAGTTGTGGGTGCGTGCAAAGTGAAAGGATGAGACTGAATCATGAAGGAGGGAGGAGCAAATTCTCTACACATGGTGTTGATAACCCGATTTTCACCATGGTACTTGCCTAGGGTGCCACTGAAGTGGTTTTCACCATTGGACGAATTTATTTCTCTTTACTTTTTCCAAAAAAAAAAATTGAGTATATATATATATATATATATATATATATATATATATATATATATATATATATATATATATATATATATATATATATATATATATATATATATATATATATATATATATATATATATTAATTAGGATACTCTGAAAAACTATGTGTAAAACCTGCGAAGGTGCATGTTGTTAATAGGATCCTCTAAAGGTTCTCCATGTGGTTTTGATATGCAGTTGATCCATATATTGTTTTTATGACATAAGGGACAAGACAATTTGGTTCAAACTTGCCCTTCTTTTATCTATCTTGTTGACTATTAGGATTATCTCTGAGCACTAAGTCACCCACCTCAAATGTGCGAAGTTTTACCTTATGATTATAGTTGTGACATTCCTTGATTGAATGATGTGTATCTCCCTTGATTATCTTCCTTAATTAAAAAACTAAGGTTGAATTATTAATGTGTGGACTACGTTGGCCCATATGTGTGTCGCCTAAAGAAGTTTGGGCATCCCTGATAACAAAGTTCCTCAAGGAAGTTCCATTAAAGGTCCATTGATGTGATATATCGCTAAAAGGGGATGGATGTGTGGAACAAGTGGATAAGTGATGAAGACTTATGATTGCAAAAAGAAGTGAAAGTAGCATGGCATGATGGAGACTTAGGATCAACAAGTATACCTTTTGACTTCTAATTTTAGAACTTTTGCCCCCAGTTATTTTGGTATTAGGGGAGATCAACTCTTGTTCTTTTTCCTTCATAGGATTTTTATCCTTGACTTTGATTTTTGCAGAGTCCAATAGCTTTGATTTTGATTTGGACTGAAGGACTTCTCTTTATTTTTCACTTTTGGATTTTTTCTTTTCAATCTTGATTTTAGATCCCCAATAAGTAAGGACTTTTGTGATTCTTGTTGATCCAATTATAGGAGAGGAGTGGAAATGGAATGAGCAAATGAAATGGTAAGGATATATGAGTTCTCAAGAGGGTTGTCGATATATTCAATAGATTCTTTGTTGGAACCACTGATGAGTCATAGTTTTATGGTTCTTTTATAGATAGTTTGTCATCTTCAGGGGTTTCTATATTTGCTGATGGACTTCATGTTAGGGTTTCAAGTAGATCCGAAGAAAATATGAACTAACAATTATATGTAGATTTAAATACAAAAGATAAAGAAATAAAACAGGACACAGATAACATAGAGATTTAATGTGGTTCACCCAGAATAGGTTACGTCCACCATACACAGTCATCCAATCTTTCTTATTATCCAACAAAAACAATCAAAGTCAGCCTTTTTAGGGTTTTATTACAATGTCTGTTTTCATCAACAAAAATACCCAAAAAAAAATTTCTAGCGAGGATACGTGCTGAGTGTAGTACTTTTCTAATCAATCGCCACATTTCAACACTTCATAAACATACTTTAATCGACCTTATATGCTTTTTTAGATAAGTCTTATTATCTGTAGCTGAAACCTTTATTTTGACTAAATGTGATTATGAGTATTTACTATTTTTATGAGTGACTAATGAATATGTTCAAAATAAATGATCATGATGTGTGGATAGAATGTTTGCTCTAACCTTTGTGTGGTAGTTGTGTGGAATGATCTTTATGAAGGAACAGGGTAACGTGGACAAAGGATGGATGACAAGGTAGGAAGAGTTAAAAAAATCTATTGAAGACTTGTTCACTATTGTCCCTACTCAAAAAGGAGTCAGCAGACTAATTCTAATCCGTTAGTAAAGATTGTTAGTTGTCAGGAGGGATGTTAGAGAGGATATAGGGAAAATCTACAAATGTTCAAAGAAGGACAATAGTCCTGATTATCTTATCTTTTCTAGATTTTATGAGTTTTAAATAAGCTTCCACCTAGACAGTAGGAAGTGAAGCATATGTTTTGGAATATTGTTAAGGATGAATGTTATAAATCCTTGGCGGATTCCTATGTTAGTTAGTTCATGATTTCCTATTAAAGTAATGGTATGCTATTGAAGTTGATTTCTGAATAAAAAAGAGTATCTACTTTCCAAGTTAATATGGCATTTCTGATATGGTTGTGGGCTTAATCAGTTAATTTATGTTATAGTTCTTATTCTAGGAGACTCATCCAAGGGGGCCTACTTGGTGAGAATTTTGTATGGTTGTCTTTTATGCACTTTGTTCTTTAAGTTGCTTAGTTCTATTTTACTCACTTGCTTGTTGTCAGTTCCTGCAGCCACAGTCTGTAACTCTATGACTATTCCTACAGCCACAGTCTGTAACTCTATGCCTATTCCTGCAGCCACATCAGTGCAAAATAGTTATTTATGTACAAGTTGAAGAATTGGCATTTTATTAGCAGAAATTAATATTATCTTTAAAGTCATGTTTTCAAGAAATTTCCTTTTCTAAAAATAGTTATTTAATCACTTTCAATTGTCTAAAGATAGGATAGACTTGTTTTTATATGTTCTTAGTGCATATACTTTGCAATCCCATTTCAAGTTACACGTTCTCAAATTGATAAATAAATGAGTCGGAAGAATGGAATTTAGATAGTTGCTCAATGGGAACTTGTGTCTCTAATCTGAGTACTTAGCTATGTGTTATAGCCATTATTTTGCACCCACAACCACTCATAGGACTATTGATATCAAGAACTGCTTGCACCACTAGAGGAGATTTGCATTCAGACTTAGTAGTCACAACACTAGGTGGTTCACACCCAATTCCTTGATATTGCAAATTGTTTGTAGGTTTTTCCTGTCGACTAAATGTCTTAGGAGATAGTGGGAATCGATCAACATGAAAGATATACTCACCACATCCCATGTCTTTAATCTTGAATTTTTATTTGAGGTCTCCTTGTTTTGATGTATAAGCTTTTAATAATTCTAGATCAACATATGGTGAAGAAGGAATAGCCCATCAATTGACTGAGACTATTGTTTTTGTTCTTGATCGTTGGTTGTTGCAATATATGAATGGGTTTGGATAGCCTTTGACTATCACTTTGACTCCATTGTGTGGAAATTTGATACATTGGTGATATGTTGATGATACTGCTTTAATTTCATGAATCCAAGGACCTCCCAAAAGTATGTTGTAGGTGAGATCTAAATCAAGGACCTAACAAACCACATCCTTGGTCACTGGCCCAATGCTTAAAGGTAAGGTGATTGTTCCTTTGGATGAGTGTTCTTTGTCATCATATGCTTTGATGGTGATTTTATCTCTTGAATCCACAGTTTGTTCAAAGTATCCCAATTGTTTAATAGTATTTAATGTACAAATTTTTAGACCCGCTCCTCCATCTATTAAGACTCGTTTAATGTGGTTTTTATGGATAAAGGCTTCAATATAGAGAGGTGCATTGTGTGGTTGGCATGGAGATGTGTCATCAACTTCTATGAATGTAAGGAAATGTGGAGTGGAAAGATATACCACCATGGCTTGAAATAGGTCCACGTTCAGATCAGTGGGAATGGAGGTTTTTCTCAATGCTTTGTCAAAGATGGCCTTATGTGAAGGAGAGATACGCAGTTTCTCAAGGACGAAGATGAGGGTAGGTTTCTTCCCTAACTAGTCTACAAGGTCGTACCCATTTTTAGTAGATGAAAAAGTCATGGCCTTGGATGGAACACCTTACAAGGTTATCTTACCTCATCGAGTTGTAACATTGCATTTAGGGGTTTCATCATTAGATGATGAAGAGGATGGTCCAATGCCTTTCAAGATAAATTTACTCCTTCGGGTAGAACCTTTGAAAGTTTTGTCTTTGATAATAATGGTAGAAACATGATTGTCCATTGAAATATGGTTTATCGTATAATCATAAGTTGTGGTAGTATAATTGGTATTGTTATCTAATTTGGCTTTTCCCTTATCATGCTTCGAAAATGGTTCCTTAAACATCACATGTTCCTCATTGGAAGTGTGACCATCCACTTCTATGCCACCCTTGTCAATAAGATCTTGTATGATGTTCTTCAATCTATGACAATTTCTACTCATATGCCCTTTGCTCTTGTGATACTCACAAAACTCATCATCATTCCACCATGCAAGTTTCACTTTTGGTTCATAAGGTGGATTGTCTGGTATTGTTATAAGCTTGTTTGCAACCAATTTCTTAAATGATGTCTCAATTGGCTTTCCCAACGGACCATATTTTCTTGAATGCTTTGATGGCCTTTGAGAATTCACTTGATTGTTCAAATGGGATGAGCATGTACCTAGGAAAGTTATCTTTGGTTTCACCATATTTGCATCTACTACCCCATCATTTACTGTGTTCTTGTTCTTGTTCCAAAAGTGGGGTTTATCTTTCTCATTTGATTCCTCTTTGTTATCCTTGAATAGCTTAATGGTGCCTTGCTCAATAAGGACTTTCTCAAATGCCAATCCATTTTCAATGACTTCCTTAAAAGTGGACAAACAAGCTTTTCTTAGCTCATAACCAATATCCTTGGTGACATTTTGAGTAAACATTTCCACCATTTGTTTTTGTGGGATATGACAAGAGAATCGACTAGCAAGACCTCTCCATCATTGTAAGAATGAAGCAAAGGACTCTCCATTTTTCTATTGGGTTGTAAGGACCCATTAGTCCTAACCCTAATTTAACTTCCATAATTTGAACCATAATTCCAATCTAATTAAATTCCATTAAATGCACATGTGAGATTTAAGTTAACTAACATGCATGCAAATAAATAAGTGAAACTTAACATTCATGCGGAGCACATTTAACATGAAAAACTTATCATGCAACGTAGAAATAGTGAAGTAGAAGTGAAGTTCGCATGAATTATCATGAAATTAGATTAACATGCAAAAATCATAATTAATGTACCATAATTAAGTTAATTAATCAAAATTCAATGCGAACATGCATGCATACATGAAAGAAAAATTAACCAAAGAAAATAATCTATGCACAGAAAGACGTGTGTTAGTGGGTTAGTAGGTTAGTGGTTTTTCTCTTCTTTCTATTAGTTACATATTACATGGCGATTTTATGTCGCATATACATCATTGGACCTCATAGGTCTTTTACATAACTTTTACATGAAACCATTCTGGTCATTTACAATAAAGATACATTGCAATATACATCTTTCAATCATTACATATATTTTCTCTAATTCTTTGTTTCCGGATGTGTCGTCTCCATCACCTCCATCTGCAAATTTGGAAGAAAAACATATGACCTAGGCGTTTTATCTGCCCAACCAAATGAAGCTTACGCTTCATGAATACTCATGATAAGCTCTCGTCCCTCATGACAAAGCATCCTAGCAAACCGAAACCAACTAGAGGGAATGGAACCTATGCATGCATGTAGAACTAACAACCAAACTATTGAACTAACTACATGTGTTATGGCAAGGAGAAAAATTAATAATTTATTGGCCAATTTAACCCTATTGAGGTAGGTGAAAGAAAACACCATTCCCTAGTTAACCCATAATCAAGCACACTTTTCCAGTCACAGACAAAAGAAATAAATTAACCCCTCCCGGATTAATAACATTTCTCTTTTTATATTTTATTTTGTTCATAATCATTTCCTTTATCCAGTAAATAATCAATTCCTTTACATACATATTTGTGTATATTTATTAATCTCTCTCTTTTAATTGGTTATGATAAGAAAACCAAATCTTAAAGTTAATCAAAAGGCATAATAAGGAAATCTAATTGTAGATTTCAGTTTGAGTAAGGGAAAAAAATGGCAAACCATATGCAAATCAAGTAAATTAATGACTCGAACTTCTTGGAGAGAATTTCTACATAATATCAAATTCGCAGAATGAAAAATCATTATGGGAGACAAAGTTGTATAATATAAATCCTGTCAAAAAAATCAAAGGAGAAGAATCGACTCTACCTAAATGGTATGACGACAACTAAAAATAATCAAATCGATTTAACAACACAATTGTCTCAATTTCTTAAAAAAAAAAAGAATGAAGGGTGTTAGAAACATCTAAACAAATTTCAAGGCAAACTAATTATATGTAGTTCGACCTATTGAGAGTTTGCAAAGAGATGAGCTTGGGCAATTAACAAAAGAATCTTCTTGAAATCGATTTCCAACAAGCAAAGGGGAAGAGTTAATCCAAATCAAGGGTTCCCAAATATCAAGTTTGCAAGGCGTGGTCTGCAGAAGAGAGGTTTTAAATCATACAAAACTTTAAACTACCTAATTATATATATATATATATATATATATATATATATATATATATCGCCTCCTTCCTCTTACCAAGCAATACAAATTGGGAGTTTGACAAATAATATTTGCAGTCTTCTACTAAAAAGCCACACGACACTCCTGCCAGGCGTGGTGAGGAGGGGAAGAAGTGAAATTGGCCCTTCATGCAAAACAAGAACATCACACCTGCAATTTTGCTATGGTTCGCTGTGAATAAAGGAGGGAAGGGGGTGATTTTTTATCAGCTTCAAACCATACAATTCTTATAATTGCCTATCACCTACACTACCAGACATATAAAGAAAATACGGTGAGGAGTAAGGGAGGTGGTTTCCAGAATCTACAAACCAAAGATAAAATTAAACAACTCCAAATCGCCCCATAGCAGATTGATTTTTCTGCAGAGATAACCAAAATATTTTCAAGAAAAAAAAAAGGATTAGCAAACATATTGAAAGAAAAGAACATATATTTTTAAATCGCCTCATGGAGGAAGAGGGAAAGGTGTGATTTTCTCTTACAGTCAAGGTAAAATATAAGTCAGCAACACACAATTCTTTAAACCTATCAAATCAACCTGACGGAATAAAAAAATACATTCGAATCGAATTGAAAGAAAGCCTAGTTGTGATGAAGAGAAGCAATCTGAGGAGAATGAAGAAAAACAAAGAAGAATTGGATGAGGAAAATAGGACAGTCAACCCTATATTTATAATTGTTTTGGCTAAAATTGACTTAATGCATGAGATTTTTATTGAAATGCATGAATTATAACAAACTAAATTGGGAAGTTTAACTAACCTACTCAACTCATGCATTCATGGCTTTATCTTCTAAGATCTCAGTTTCGAATATTTAATTATAATTTTAATATTAAAACTACGCATGGTTATTATTATATTTTAATATTATATATATATATATATATATATATATTATTCTTTTATTATTTTAATAATACCTATGCATGTCGAACAATATTATTAATTTTTTTAATAATTTATCTTTTATTATTTTATTTTTTTAATTTAATATTAAACCTGCACATGCCAATTTTATATTTTAATATTATAATTTACTAATTACAACCTTTAAATTTATTTTTAAATTTTTATAATTCAATTTTGAATAAATTAATTATTACATTTTATTTATTTTATTTAATTCTTCAATCGATTTATTTATTTTAATTTTCAAAGTTTAATTTATTTAATTATTTAATTTATGTTTGCACAAGGTCCCATTTCGTGAGTTGTTGTCAGCGAGCTAGAAGACCCATCCTCGGTCATATGTCTGTCTTCGACGGTCAACCCTCTAATTGCCTCACACTCGACAAAAGATCATCAAAACACATTATATTCATCATTTCATTTTAAAATCTAAAAATAAAAATTAATAGCATTAAATATCATCTAACATCATTAAGCACATCCAAAAATCAAAACAATATCATTACGCACATTTATTAGCATAATAATGTCAATAGTATCAGTGTCTTGCAAGTAAAAGTAATCTAAAACTAAGTGGTCTAAATCGGGTCGTGACATCCTTCCCCACTAGGAAGAGACATTGTCCTGATGTCTTATTACAATAAAAACATGCATGAAAATAATAATAACTAAGTCCATCAAAGTAAATACGGGAAATAATGCTCAATATCCTCGGTGTTTTCCCATGTGGCACTATCCTCTAAATATTGGTCCCACTGGACCTTATACTGCATGATCTCTCTCTCATGCAACTGAATAGTACGTCTATCAATGATTTGAGTGGGTTCCACTAGCACCACCTCTGGGTCTTGTACCTGTAGTGTACGCCAATCAAGAATATGAGAAATATTGGGATGATAGGACTTAAGAAATGAAACATGAAAAATATTGTGGATCCAGACAAGATCAGGTGGTAAGGCAAGTCGGTAAGCAACTGGATTAACCACTTCGAGGATGTCAAAAGATCCAACATATCTAGGTGCCAATTTTGAGGACTTCCCGAAAGAAATAGAGCTCTTTTGAGGTCTCACCCTCAAAAAGACCTTATTCCCTTCTAAAAACTATCGGAAGGTCCTATTCTTATCTACATAGCTCTTTTGTCTATCAATTGCTTCCTTAAGTCCAGCCTTTATTGACACCATTTTTTCTTCCATCTCCTTGAGTAATTGTGGTCCAACTAAAACTTTGTCTTCTACTCGGTACCAGCTGACAAGTGTTCTACACTTACGCCCATAAAGAGCCTCAAATGGTGCCATGCCTATAGAGGAGTGATAGGAGTTTTTGTATGCAAACTCAACTAAGGCAAGAAAATCCTCCCATTTGTATTGCTGATCCATACAGTGCATCCTCAATAGTTCCTCTACTACCTGATTTACTCTCTCAGTTTGCCCGCCTATCTGAGGACGATAGGTTGTGCTAAAGTTTAACCTTGTCCCTAAAGCTGCATTCAAAGTGGTCCAAAACCATGAAGTCATTCTTACATCCCTGTTTGAAATTATTGTCTCAGATACCCCATATAATTGAAAAATCTCCTTAACAAACTTTTGTGCCAGAGCTACTGATCCATCCTTAAGATTACTAGGTATGAAATGAGCTACCTTAGTCAACTTGTCTACACAACCAATATCATGTCATGCTTATGCCTGGACATAGGTAGTCCTTGAATAAAATCCATACTGGTCACTTGTCATTTATAATTTGGCACATGGTGCAAAAATAATAACCCTACCGGATGCATATGCTCAGCCTTAACTCGTTGGCATTCAAAACATTACCTCACATAGGCTATCACATCTTTCTTAAGTCTCAGCCAAAAGTATAAGGGTTCATGACTGCAACCATCTTATTCACTCTAGGGTGTCCAAAATAAGGAACATTGTGCATTTCCTCCATGATCAAATCCCTTAACCCTCCTTTGTTGGGAATGTACATTCTCCTCATTTATCTAAAAAGTCCATCTGGTTCTAAGGTGTATCCATCAAAATGGTGGTCGAAAGGATTAGTCTCTAAGGCACTTTTGACTAAGTCATAGTGCTCACCCCCTTGAAGATTATCCAACACCTGTTGTCTCAAGGTAGTCCTTGTAGTTGTTATCACTGTGAAGTGCCTTCTCCTGCTTAAAGCATCAACCACTCTATTTTCTCTCCCTTTGATGTAGTCTATCCCAAATCATACTCACTTAAGAATTCTAGCCATCTTCTCTGCCTTGCATTTAGATTTGGTTGGGTAAAGATGTACTTCAACCCTTGATGATCAGTTTTTAGCTCAAATGGCTTACCTAAAAGGTAGTGTCTCCATATTTGGAGAGCAAGGACAATAGCGACCAATTCTAAATCATGTGGTGCATAGTTGACTTCATGTTGCTTCAACTTCCTGGACTCATAAGCCACCACTTATTCATTCTACATTAATACTTCTCTTATTCCTTCTCTTGACACATCAATGATAACTGTGAATTGTCCATTTGGGTCAAGTATGGTGAGTATGGGTGTTGAGGTTAACTTATGTTTTAATAATTTGAAGGCTTTCTCACATTCCTCTATCTAATCAAATTTTCTTCCCTTCCATTGGAGTGCAGTTATAGGAGCTACAACCTTAGAGAACCCTTCTACAAACTTCCTATAATATCCAGCTAACCCCATAAAGCTATGGAACTCACATACATTTCGAGGGGCTGGCCATTCTGTGATTGCTTTGATCTTCTCTGGATCAACGAAGACTTCATCTTCAGAAATGATATGCCCCCCAAGTAATGGATTCTTTTGGAAGAAGGTACATTTGGACAATTTACCATAGAGCTTGTGTTCCCTTAATCTTTGCAAAACTATCCTCAATTGCTTCTCATGCTTCTCTATTTATTTGGAGTAGATAAGGATATCATTTATGAAAATCAAGACAAAGTCATCTAGACAATCCCTATGGACATTGTTCATAAGGTTCATAAAAGTTGCTGGAGAATTTGTCAATCCAAAGGGTAACACTATGAACTCATAATGTCCCTAGCGAGTCCAAAAGGTCATCTTATGTATATCATCATCCCTTATTCTAAGCTAGTGGTATCCGAACCTGAGATCAGTCTTGGAGAACACTATTGCACCTTTCATCTGATCAAACAACTCAGCAGTTATAGGGAGTGGGTACCTATTCTTGATGGTGACTTTGTTCAACATTCTATAATCAATGCATAAATGGAGGCTGCCATCCTTTTTCTTGACAAATATTATGAGTGCTCCCTGGGATGATACACTTGGTCTAATTAGGCCCTTGTCCATTAACTCTTGCAACTGTACCTTTATCTCATACAAATCCATAGTGGTCATTCTATAGGGTGCCTTAGATTGAGGTTTAGCCCTTGCGTGTAGATCACTGGTAAAATCAAATTCCCTATTGGGTGGCAACCCTGAAAAATTCCTTCAAAAAGACATCTTGGTCTTGAAAGATAGGTTGTGTATCAAGTCCAATTTTATCCTCCCTTGGATCCTTGATATGAACTGCATAGATTTCACAACCCTTCCTTTGGGCCCTCTCAAGTTCCATTGCTGAAATTTGTCTAAGTTGCAAAGTCTTCTTTACCCCTTGTATCTCCACTTGATTTCCTAAATCATCAAGGCACTTTATAAGTTTATCCTTGCAATTTACTATGGCCTTATGCTCAATCAACCAATTTATTCCTAGGATGACAGCATAACTTCTTGATGGAGCTACATAGAGATTTACTTATGTTAGTAAGTTGGGAAGTTGCAATTCATTGCATGCCAAACATCTGTCTACCCTCTGCTCTGCCCGATTTCCATATTGGACATTATGAGGTTTTGACATATAACCAAGCTTAATATTTAATTTAGATACAATCCTAGGATCCACAAAACATTCAGTAGCACCTGCATCTATAAGAATGGAAATTGCATAACCAAAAAGTTTACCATTAAATGAAATAGGTGAAGCTTGGAAATTTGCTTGATGGTTGTCAACTATGGCATGAATCTGGTGTTACGGTTGCCTCTACCCTCCTATCTCAGTTGTGCATTGATCGCACTAGTTAGCATAGTGGTTTTCTCCACAAATGAAACATCCACCTCTAGGTCCATTCTTATACTCTGGCTTATCCTTCCCATTGTTATTCTTGTTGTTGTACCTATTATTGCCATAGTTATTGTTCCCTTTGTTATTGAAGTTATGTCCCTTACTATCCCTTGTATTGTTCTTCTTCAAGTTTTTGATATGTTGAGTTCCACCCTTCTTATTATTATTTTAAAACTTCCTCTTTTTGATTTCTAGGTTTTTGTTCCTAGCTTCATATATCTATATTAATTTTTGTTCTTGCATAGTTGCCTTCTCAAATGTTGTTGCCATAGTTTTAGGACTATGCATTTCAACTTCCACTCCTATCTGAGGTTTTATTCCTAAGATGAACTTACAGACCTTGAAATTCTCATTCATCTGATATTGTGGTACATACTTCAGTAGGTGAGAAACTTTTCCCAGTATTGAGTTACTATCATGTCTCCTTGAGTCAATTTCTGAAACTAATTTATCTTACTATTAAAGAAGTGTTGTGGAAGCCACCTCCTTTGGAATAGTTGGAGGAAAATGTCCCAAGTAAGTTCTCCGAGTTGAAAGTTATTATGTGCTCTCTCATTGTCCCACCAAGTAGCGACTTCACATGAAAGTTGGTAGGCAACCCATATTGCTCTAGTCTCATCAGATAAGTCTCTAAGCTGAAAATATTTTTCCATCTCTATAATCCATGCCTTTGCTCCATCACCTATGGTTTTCCCATCAAATATGGGTGGAGTAACTTTCTTGAGGTCTCTTCCTAGTTCTTCTGATATCTTCCCTTTGCTAGATTCCTCTTCCACCTTAGGTTGCCTCACTTCTTCTATCCTAGGTCCTTCATTGGTAGGTTCTTCATTGGAAGCTAGCTCATTCCTAGGAATCCCATTGATAACCCTTTGCATTTCTTTCTCCATGTTATTCATTCGGGTCTCTTGATGGTTGAGGAGCTCAAATATATGATCCAACCTCTCACTCTAGAGTTATTGTGAGGTCCACTACTGCTAGGTCCAACTTTGTTCCTTTTTTTCACCATATTGTCCTATTAAGTACCCTAAAAGTTCAAATAACTAAGTCTTAGGATAGAAGGCACAAGGTCCTAGAGTTTAAACCCTAAGCTTTGATACCAAAATGTAAGGACCCACTAGTCCTAACCCTAATTTAACTTGCATAATTTGAACCGTAATTACAATCTAATTAAATTCCATTAAATGCACATGCGGGATTTAAGTTAACTGACATGCATGCAAATAATTAAGTGAAACTTAACATTCATGTGGAGCACGTTTTACATGCAAAACTTATCATGCAACATAGAAATAGTGAAGTAGAAGTGAAGTTCACATGAATTATCATGAAATTAAATTAACATGCAAAAATCATAATTAATGTGCCATAATAAAGTTAACTAATCGAAATTAAATGCAAACATGCATGCATACATGAAAGGAAAATTAACCAAAGAAAACAAACTATGCACAAAAAGACGCATGGGTGAACCCACAATAATGGGTTACACTTTTTTGCCAAGTTTGACACTTCAATTTTCATTTTTTTTAAAAGCCTCACATTCGGACACTTATTACTGCTAAACCATAAGGAATTTACAGATGATGTGAACTAGTGATTTGTGACATTTTGTGTGTAGATTCTAAATTTTTATTTTTTTTTAAATTTGAATCAATTTATTTTCATTTTTCTATCTCCCTCAAAAACTAGTTTTTTACAAAAAAAAATATTTTTAAAGAGTGATACTCATTTGGTATGGCATAACTTTTTTTCTAAAATATATATGAATGTGATTCTTTTGAATTTAGTTTCATGACATACATATCTAATGTTTCCAATCGGTTTCATAACATTATCTTCAATATTTCATATTTTATTAAATTTTGAAGTCGAGTTAACTGTAATTTTGACATATGTTCATTTGGTTGATCATAACTTGTTGTGTATGTATCCAAATTCAATTTTTATTTTTTTTGTTGGAAAGAGGACTTCAATACCTAGTACACAAATATTTTTCATAAAAAAATTTCACTTGTTTTCTATTTTTCCATAACCGTTGAACTCGGAAGTTGATGTTTGGTATGAAACCTATGTTTAGTTAATCTATAAAAAAAATTCATAAAAAACTCTTTATATATTAAAATAATAGTCATTAGAAAGCTTGCTTCGAGTAACACTATCATGCATTTGGGTTTGTCAAAATTCATCCATTTGAGCCCCCAATTTGAGCTTCGAACGCCAAAAATTTGTAGAAACCATGAGAGGTTTGGGGGGGGTCCAAAACCAAGCACATTCAATAGAACATATGGTCTATCAAAGGGAGTTCAATCGAACCCCCCTTCTATCGAACCCCCTAATGAAAATTTTGTGTTTTATGCCTTTTTGGGTTCGATTGAAAGTGGGTTTCGATCGAATGTGTTTTTCACATTCGATCGAAAGGGGGTTTCGATAAAACATGGCTAAAATCGAGTTTTGGACAAAAGAGTCAATTTTTTTCGTCTGAAAAAGTGTAACACACTATTGTGGGTTCACCCGCATGTTAGTGGATTAGTAGGTTAGTGGTTTTTCTCTTCTTTCTATTAGTTACATATTACATGGTGACTTTCTATCACATTTACATCATTGGACCTCATAGGTCTTTTACATAACTTTTACATGTGACCATTATGATCATTTATAATAAAGATACATTATAATATACATCTTTCAATTATTACATATATTTTCTTTGATTCTCTATCTCTAGATGTGTCATCTCCATTTCCATCAAACTCACCTCCATCTGCAAATCTGGAAGATTGACATATGACCAAGCATTTTATCCACCCAACCAAATGAATCTCACGCTTCCCGAATGCTCATGATAAGCTCTTGTCCCTCAGGACAGAGTATCCTCGCAAACCAAAACCAACTAGCAGGATTGGAACCTGTGCATGTATGTAGAACTAACAACCAAACTGTTGAACTAGCTACATGTGTTATGGCAAGGAGAAAAATTAATAATTTATTGGCCAATTTAACCCTATTGGGGTAGGTGAAAGAAAACACCCTTCCCTAGTTAATCCATAATCAAGAACACTTTTCCAGTCATCCATCATAGACAGAAGAATTAAATTAACCCCTCCCGGATTAATAACATTTATCTTTTTATATTTTATTTTGTTCATAATCATTTCCTTTATCCAATAAATAATCAATTCCTTTACATACATATTTGTGTATATTTATTAATCTCTTTGTTTTTATCGGTTATGATAAGAAAACCAAATCTTAAAGTTAATCAAAAGGCATAATAAGGAAATATAATTATAGATTTCAATTTGAGTAAGGGAAAAAATGGCAAACTATCTGCAAATCAAGTAAATTAATGACTCGAACTTCCTGGAGAGAATTTCTACCTAATACCAAATTTGCATAATGAAAAATCGTCATGGGAGACAGAGTTGTATAATATAAATCCTGTCAGAAAAATTAAAGGAGAAGAATCGAATCTACCCAAATGGTATGATGACAACTAAAAATAATCAAATCGATTTACCAATAGAATTATCTCAAATAAAAAAAAAGAATGAAGGGCGTTAGAAACATCCAAACAAATTTCAAGGCAAACTAATTATATGCAATTTGACCTATTGAGAGTTTACAAAGAGATGAGCTTGGGCAATTAACAAAAGAATCTTCTTGAAATTGATTTCCAACAAGCAAAGGGGAATAATTAATAGAAATCAAGGGTTCCCAAATATCAAGTTTGCAAGGGGTGGTCTGCAGAAGAGAGGGTTTAAATCATACCAAAATATTAAACTGCCTAATTATATATATATATTGCCTCCTTCCTATTACCAAGCACTACAAATTGGGAGTCTGGCAAATAATATTTGTAGTCTTCTGCTAAAAATCCACACATCACTCCTGCTAGGCATGGTGAGGAGGGGAGGAAGAGACATTGGCCCTTCATGTTAAACAAGATCATCACACCATGCAATTTTGCTATGGTTTGTTGTGAATAAAGGAGGGAAGGGGGAGATTTTTTACCAGCTTCAAATCATACAATTCTTATAACTACCTATCACCTACATTGCCAGACAATAAAGAAAATACAGTGAGGAGTAAGGGAGGTGGTTTCCAAACTCTGCAAACCAAAGATAAAAGTAAACAACTCCAAAGCGCCCCATAGCAGATCGATTTTTCTATAGAGATAACCAAAACAATTTCAAGAAAAAAAATATTAGCAAACACATTAAAAGAAAAATAACATATTTTGTAAATCGCCCCATGGAGGAAGAGGGAAAGGTGAGATTTTCTCTTACAGTCAAGATAAAATATAAGTCAACAACATACAATTCCTTAAACCTATCAAATCGACCTGACAAAATAAAGAAATACAGTTGAATCGAATTGAAAGAAAACCTGGTTGTGAGGAAGACAAGCAAACTGAACACTCACTCAGCTTTTCCAAGTTCGATTTGAGTATATGATTTCCTTCAAGCTATCTTGCAGATTGAGAGCAATCACAAGAGAATGAAGAAAAACAAAGAAGAATTGGACATGAAAAATAGGATAGTTGACCCTATATTTATAATGTTTTGGCTAAAATTGATTTAATGCATGTAAGATTTTTATTGAAATGCATGAATTTTAACAATATAAATTGGGAAGTTTAACTAACTTACTCGACTCATGCATTCATGGCTTTATCTTATAAGATCTCAGTTTCGAATATTTAATAAAAATTTTAATATTAAACTATGCATGGTTATTATTATATTTAAATATTATATATATTTTATTCTTTTATTATTTTAATAATACCTATACATGTCGATCAATATTATAATTTTTTTAATAATTTATCTTTTGATCTTTTATTATTATTTTTTTCTAGTTTAATACTAAACACGCCCATGCCAATTTTATATTTCAATATTATAATTTACTAATTACAACCTTTAAATTTTTTTAAAAATTTTCATAATTCAATTTTTGAATAAATTAATTATTACATTTTATTTATTTTATTTTATTCTTTAATTGATCTATTTATTTTAATTTTTTCTAAGTTTAATTTATTTAATTATTTAATTTATGTTTGCACAGGGTCCCATTTTGTGAGTTGTTGTTGATGAGCTAGAAGACCCCTCCTCGATCATATGTCCACCTTCGATGGTCAACCTTGCAATTACCTCACACTCGACAAAAGATCGTCAAAACACATTATATTCATCATTTCATTTAAAAATCTAAAAAAATCATTAGCATTAAATATCATCAATATCATCTAACATCATTAATCACATCCAAAAAGCAAAACAATGTCATTACGCACATTTGTTAGCATAATAATGTCAACAATATCAGTGTCTGGCAAGTAAAAGTAATCTAAAACTAAGTGGTCTAAATCGGGTTGTGACATGGGTATTGCACAAAGTAGTCACTTACACATCTGTTTCAATATTGTATGAGAAGTGTTGTATGAAAGGTTTTGCTAGACCACCCCATGACTTGATCCTAGGTGGAAGTTGGGAGAACCATTCCATAGCTTGTCCACCTAAACTTTGTGGGAACAACCTCATTAAGTATGTTTCTTCTCTTTATACCTCAATGCAAGTTGTGAAAAATTCTCTTATGTGTGCCTTAAGATCTCCCTTGCCTTTATACTTAACAAATTTTGGTGTCATGAAATATGGCGGAAATGGAATGCTTTTGTCAAATGGATAAGGACATATGTCTTTCATTGTGAATTCTTGCTTTTATGCATTCATATTTGTCATTTGTTTGTGCAAATCCCTAATTTGTTGTTGTAAGTCATTCTTAGGTGGTGTCTTATCTCTTTGAGTTAGTCCCATGCCTGAGCTACTGAGCGGAGGATGAAGGATATAATGCATGTATGGATGATATTGGTCATAGATGTATTCATATGGAGGAGGAACATAGTTGTAGCTAGCATATGGACCACTTGGTATGGTATTATAATACAAAGCACTAGGTCGAGGTCGATTATACATGTCATGACTATGAGGATAGGAGGTATCGTAAGAATGATCTTAGATATTGCCCCCAAATCTGACGTGGGGTCCCCTTGTGTCATGATTTTGAATGTTCCCTTGAGTGTAATTGTATGCACTGGTATGATCATGGGTGTTATCATGGGTATGAGCATGTGTATTAGCATTTCTTACTCCATGTAAGAGGACAAATGTGGGGTTGTTCATGATAGTTCCTAGCAAAATTGGTGTGAGTATGAGTGTTGGTAACTTATGGTTTTTGAAATAAGGATGGGGGTGACTCAGGTACAAAACGTTCTCTTCTATTACCACCATTATGTCCTCTAGAATATGCATTTGTTTGATTCACTTGATTAGGATCCTCCTCTATAATTTGTGACACATCAAAATTATGAGGTATTCTTGTTCCACTTTGTGTCATGACTTGAAAGAAGTATTATCTATCTCTTCTCATGATTTCTTCAACCATTCTACTGAACCTCATATCTATGATAGTTTCTTCAATATCTGCGGAAGTAATAGATGCATTGTAATGTTGTCATTGTTGTTCTCATTATCATTGTCTAGTATATTTCTGCGATTCTCAAATGGATTGTAAAATTCATCTCCTTCAAACTCATAGGTACTCATGTTGAGGGATATTAGAGCTTCTTCGACTTCTCTTTTAGACTTTTGGGAATGGGTTTCAACCATGAACAAAACCTTGGCTAAAATGAGAGATGGAAGAAAATGTGAAGACTATGGAAGACCAATAAGGAATATGAGATGGAATAAATATAGGGTTGTCTTGCAATGTAGAAGAGTGTAAGTCCGAGATAAATGTGATCTGAAGTAAGGTGTGGCTTCCAAAGAGATGATAGATCTCTTGATGAGGTAAGTTGACCTTGACTAAAGAGGATAAAGTGGGACCCTAAGATGATAGATCTAATGTGGGAACCACCTAGTGATGTTGTAGTATGTTTACAAGATATGATTAGGACCACAAAGCAACCTTTTGACTCTAGTTTGAAAAGTGTGTATGAGGACTACAAATGATGATTGGAAATGACTGAAAATGTGTGACAAAGTCGTGATAAAGACGAGTTGACTAAAAATGAAGCCCTAGAGGAATTTGTCTTAGAAGCTCTTTTGATCTCGGAATAGAGACAAACTATGAGTTCACAAACACAATTTTAAATAGATGCAGACGTGTTTTTGGCAAATCTTGCAATCTGTCTCAATTTTTTGCAATTGTTGGGTGTGACTAGATCTTAGTGTTAAATGTTTTGTGGCAAGAAAACACAACAAACAATGAAGACACAATGTCTAAAGGTGTTATTGTCAAGTTTTGATTGAAATGTGTATTTCCAATAGGCTGAATCAAGCTAATTTCCATGGCTCTAGCACAATCAAAGACACATCAAACAATTTCTTAACCTAAGGTGAATGTTCTCATGGCAGTAACTTCAGCCCATAACTTGGAATATTTGTCGTTTAAAGTGTAGGGATGCCTTGATGGGTGTATTCACTAATTTTGTCTTTTTTGTGAGTGGACAGCTAGGGGCCTCCAGGACTGGAAGAATGACCCTATCACCCTCTACCTAGAAATCTACAAGTAGCTTATGCTAAGTCGAGGATTTCTGTCTCATCTCATGGGAGCCTTATGGTGAGTATCTTGGGGGGGGAAACCAACCATACCCTTGCATTGAAATTATCATGATGTTTGGTCAAAATAGGGGGGCACTACTCTAAAAGTGTCTAGTCATGTTTCGGGGTACTGGTGGCTATACATGCGACATTTCACTCAAATTAATGAGGCATCCTAGTCCTTGCCAGTTTTTCACGTCACACAAACACTAGAGACAAATGTCAGTATAACACATCGACACCAGGTGATAAAAGATTGTCGTCTAAAATGACAATCTTTTATATAGCGTACCCAAACAAAATAACACTTGGGTCGTTCCCCCTCATAAGATGGGAGGCAAGCCCTCTAAAAGATAATAAAAATTTATCTTACACCCAAGGTCCAATGGAAGGCAAGCAGAGAGGATACTGTTGTTATCACTTTTAGAGTTCTAATCTAGACACAAGCATGCCAAAGGTATAAGACACTTCAAGCAACTTAATTAACCCTCGACAAACAAATAAAAGATCAAGAAAACATGTGAGCCTAATTAGACTAGGAATTGAAATGAAAAGACATAAACTAATTACCCCTACAATAAAAATGATTAGTAGTTTTTGATAAATTACCCCCACCTGCAAGCACACTCGTTAGGTTAATTTTAGAAAATTCAAATCCAAATGTGGAAAAGGAGGCCTTCAATAATATGTTTTTTTTTTAGTCAACAAGATATTTGTTGGAAATTTGGAGGAATTAATTATGTTTTGCATTGATGTTTTGTCATTGATGTCAACACTAGTTATTTTGGTTGCTTTACTGGTATCCTTTTGGTCCCGGTAAGATGTTTGGTTTTTGGTTGGTAAGATCATGATGATCCGGTATACTCTAGTATGTTTTGGCTTATGGAATTGGCTTACATCTATTATTCATGCTACTCAAATTCATGTTCAGTCAGTTGGTTTTTATTTGGTGATTGGATGCTATCTTATATGCTGATAAGCTTGGTTTGTTGATACGGTGAGGGTTTCACTGACAAAGCTTTGTTGAAGATCTTTTGATGTTATGCATAAGTGGTGTTGGTGCGGCTTCTAGTAAAGATTCAAGATGTTGATGGTGAGCGTGTTCAAGACTTGGCTAATTGGGATCATTGCTTTAGCGTGTGCGGACCTAAATTGGGTTTGGTATTATCTAGGTTATGGACTGACTTAATGTAACGTGTTGATTGGTCTTCTCGATGTTTTTTCGGGATGACTTATGGGTTGGATGATATTTGTTTGGTCTCAAGATGACATGTTTTATAATTATATAATTGGTTTTATTATCTAGTGGCCGACCTAGTTGTTTGTGGTCAAGGGTTTGTATATATATATGTGTGTATGATCTCATTGTAAATCATGATAGATAATGAATGGAATGGTATAGAAGCGAATAATATAATAATCATTCATGCAAAGGATTTAGTTGATCATTAGTGATCGAATTGGGTTTATGTGAGAGGATTAAGTCCTCCGGTATTGAGCTTAACCGAAACTATACTCAGGCATAGGATGCTATTATTGTAGTTCATTCTTTCTTCCGAATTGTAGTTTGGATTTTTATGTAGTCAGTGAGACTCCTTTCATAATGAGCAGTGTGCTCTAGGTTGTTGGCCTTCCTGCAAGTGCACGACCCTCAATTTGTAATCACATAATTACTGCAAAAGTATTATCTGACTGTGGGTAGGCTTCCCACCATGGTTTTTCCCTTTACCGGGTTTTCCACGTACAAATCTTGGTGTCATGTGGATGGTATCTATTCTCTAATTGTTGCTTGTGCATAATTGGTATATCGACTATTTCGGTAATTGGTTTATGTATTCTGGTATTGATCTTATGTGCTTCGATAATAGAGTTTTAATTGCTTAAGGTTTCGGTAATCTGGTGACAATTGATTCACCCCCCCGCCCCCCTCTCAGTTGTCCTCCTGTTATTTAAATTGTCTAACTATATTGATTTCTTTTTTCAATGATTTTTACCTCAAAAATTAAAATGCAAAGAACAAGCCACTGCTAAAATTCTGAGATATTTCTGAAAATATAATTTTTGTAGGAAAATACCTTGATTCAAGCCCTAGAAAGCAAATTTATTGAAAAAAACCCTAATTTCTAAAGATCTAATTTTTCACGAATTATTTTGCATCCAAATTAAAATCATTAAAAAAAGACCCCATGTAGAATTCTGAGACCTTTCTAAAAATGTAAGATAATCCAAAAAAAATCACTAATTTGCTCCCAAAATTAATTTTTATGAAAAATCATAAATAATTCAAATTTGATCCCAAAAATCTAAATTTTGGATTGACCACTTTTGATACCATTCCAAACATAAAAAAAAATTGGTGTAGAAATTCCCAACCGTTTATGAGATCTGATCAAATATTTCCAAAATCCTAATCTTGTATCCAAAAACCTAGTTGCACAAGCTTATTCTCCAAATTGTTTTACAAAACAGTAATATAGGTTTAGAAAAACCATGAAAAAAAATAAAAAACATAGATCTAATAGATATCCATGTCCCACCGGGCATGCCAAAATGTGTGAGGTGAAAAATGATGATGACAAACTATTGCAAAACCATAAAGATCCAACCACAACAATCCTAATTCTACAATAAAAACATTCACCATACACCAATGAAGAAACCTAAAAACATGCAAATTAACAAATTGAAACAATAATACAATTCACATGCCAAGTATGGTTTGATCTCCATTGTCTCCTATCTCCATTGATCTTGTTTGATATATGTAATGGTGCAAAAATGGTGAATGATAGATCAAGAGGAAAACTACCCTTTCCCTCAAAGAGAGATGAGAGTTTCACTATTGATTATCCTTCAAACACTTTTCACCATGTTACATTAGAAAGAGGAGAGAATAATTCACTAGATTCAATCTCTCCACATGAAGATGGTAGATTGAATTCTGAATGAATTGGGAATGTTAAGTTGATCCCCTCTTCGTTGTTTGAAATGGAAAGGAATTGATTAAATTATGTAGTGCAAAAGTGACAACGAATTTATTATAGCTTGAGATCGGAATATGGAAGTTGTACACCTGGATCTGACAGTATTATGTCGAGATGAAGTTGCCCTGCGAATTTGAGGAAAAGTTGCCTGAACCGTGGCGAGAACGTACACGGTCCTCCGAAAAATCTGTGAAACGAAAAAGGGTTTTTCTGCCTTTGCAAATGAAGCCCGAATCCAAAAGTATAACTACACACCTGCAACCTACACACAGAAAAGAGAGGAAAATGGGTTGGGATTGGGGGTTTGCCTTTAGGTCAAACCCCAGTTTTGGAATTAACCAAGTAATGAAAGAAAGTACTTGCAAGTAGCTATAAATGAAAGACTGAATTGTAAATCATCTCAAGGGAGGTTGTAGTAGCAATGTTGATAGAAATGTTTGTGTGGAATTGAATGTTGAAATCAATATCCTCTTCAATGGTTGAATCCTTGACTTGAATGCAACACCTAGCCTTGAAGGGAGACTTGAGAATGCTTAATGCTGAAAAAGAATGCTTGAATGCTTGATCACTTGTGCACACTCCAATCTTATCCAACTTCAACTTATTGAACTTATGCAAATAAGAGGATGAATGCCCCTTAAATACATGTTAGTGTTGGCATATGTGCAGAGTTGGTTGACATGATGATAATGTATGTTGTCATTGATGTCAATATGCTGAAGTATGAACTGGTATATTGATGAAAGCAAATTGGCAAGAGAACCGGTATGATGGTATGAAGTGAACTGGTATGATAATGTGAAGAACCAGTATGATGATGTGAATCAGTATATGCGAAATGGTGAACCGGTATGTTGGAATGTGAACCAGTATCAAGGTTTCATTTGATATGACTACCAGTTGGTAGTCTCAGCTTCAGGGTTTCCGGTTGATGCATTTCAAGTCTATGTGATTCGACCGACGACATCCTGTGATGGGTTAGTGTTGAAATGAAGATCAGATGGTGTTGCCACATCAACCTTGTGCGCGTGAAGGATTTCCTTGAGGATCTTGCATGAAGAAGATTGATCCTATCTACCTCGGGAATGTGTGAATTCTCAGTAAACGGTGGAGAGCGCATGATGGGTTATCAGCTTCCAGAAGTGGCAAAGAACGAACGATGGAGAATGTCTTGAGATTTGTTCAAGATTGTTTTACACTATGCAATGTGATTGAATGGCTAGGATTGAACCGACTATATTGATAACCTAGATGCTTAGGGTTTTAGGATTTAGCTACCGACCTAATTGTTGTCTATAAGGTTGATGATGATTTGCATTGTGAGGTTGTTGGCAAATGGTTGTGTGTGTATCCAAGTGAAGAGATACTTGATTCTTGCCAAACCGGTGCAGTGAGTAGAGATCTCCAGAATGTGATTGCAGAAGTAAAGGAACTAAAGTAGATCTGCCTTGGCATTTAGTGTTGTTATCAGATCAGTGTTTTACCTATTGACTTCTAACCATTTTGGCAGTTGGAAAATCCTTTAACCAGGTAGCTTTAACAGGCTTTTTGTAAATCCTTTAACAGGGTGACTCAAAATCATTGAGTTCTTCAAATCCTCTTGCGAGGTAACCTTTAACTGGGTATTTAGCCATCCCTTAACTGGGTAATCCCTAGCAGGATCGGTTCCTAGCAGAACCTATTGTAAGAACCGGATTAGGCTCCTAACAAAGTGGACTTCAAAAGAGTTCAAAGAACAACTTGTGGGTATTCATCCCCACCGTGGTTTTTCCCAGTTGGGTTTCCATGTGAAATATCAGTGTGTTATGTGTGATGCTTTTTCATGTGATGTCTTAGTGTTTTTTGTTAAGTGGTAAAGCATGTTGATCTAGTGGTCATTATATTTCTGATGATGTATTACTTGCTTATGTATATGGGTGAAGTGGAAATGAGTTATTAGGTTTTGTAGTCACATAAATCTGTCTGGTTTAATTAAATGAATATTTCGTATTTATTTGATTAAAAATCCACTAGCCATTAGTTAATTAAATCAATATTTAATTAATTCATCTTCAAACATTCTCCTATTAATTAAATAAATTATTTAATTTATTTTAATTAATTCATTAAACCAAATTCACATCCGATTAAATGAATAAATCATATTTATTTCATTTAATCCTCTTTCCTCTTTTAAATAAATTAAATAAAACATTTATTTAAATCATTTATCCCCCCCACTTGCATTTTCCTACAAATGCAACTTGCACACATTTATTGAAATAAATTAATTTTATTTTAAGTAAAATTTTATTTTCCCTCCCCCACCAAATCCACTTGCATTCCTAAAACCCCCTTCTAGATTCTTCTAACCTCTTCTTATTTAAACTAATCCATCTCCTAATTGTTGTCACATTCCTAAGCAACTTGGAATCACTTCTCAAAGACTTCAAAGTCTTTGAAAAGCATTTAATGCTTTGTGTGTTCAAACAATTTAACCTCTAAAGTCTTCCAAAACCACTAATGGCTCTTACATGACCATTAATGGCTCTTACATAAGTATTTATGGTTAATTCAACTTGCACTCATGTGTCTCCTCAAGCATTTATTGCTTTGACCATGGTTATCCCTTTTGCCTTTACACAAGAGTTTATCCATTGGATAAAAGCTTTATTCTTTGAATAAAGAATTTATTCATTCAACCTAACCTTGACCTTAACTCCCAAGTTAACTCTCAGGTCATGTCAAGCATTTAATTATTATTCTCTCTCCTCTCAACCTATCTCACATTGACACTTGTCATCCTAGGATTGGGTTGAAAGCCTTCACATGGATTGAATATCATTCAATCCTGACCTTTGTTGAGATTACTCAATCTCAACCATCCATTGCTCCATTTTACCTATAAATAGAGCTCACATTCCTCATTTTCAAATCCTCAAGCATTTAGCATTCATAGTCATAATCCTGAAAACTTGTATACATCTAAGTTATAGAGAATTTTAGAGAGCATTTAGCATAAATCACTAAAATAAATCATTTTGGCCTAAAATAAATCATTTTAGCATCATAGCATCCAATATTAGTTTTTATTCACATTTGCATAGCATTTTAGAGTAAAACATTTCAATCATGAACCTCCATAAGCATCCATAGTGCAAAAACCTACTGAGAGCTACACTAGTTTGGAACTTGGAGAGGAGAGGAACAAGGAAGGAGAAACTACCAGCATGGTAGAGAGCATATGGAGAAGTTTAGTTAATTTTTGTAGATTCCTTAAGTTTTCTTTTTGTTTAGTAGTATCTTTCTTGATATGCTTGCTTAGGATAGTTTTTAATTGGTGATTTCTAACATTAACATCTAACAAATGATTTCTTTTGTTTCTTGTGTTGTGTTTATCCTAACCAACATTGTCCATTTTGCAATGCACCATTTGGTGAACCCGACGTGAATCCAAACACCCAAAAACATTTTTTTTAACACAACTAACTTGTTTGAATGTTGAGTTTGACACATAGGTCGTGCTTTAGCGCTTTTGATCGCGTTGTAGCGCTATTGCAATTTGACATTCTAGCGCTATTGTATTTGCAATAGTGCTATTGTCTCAACTTTGGCGCTATTGACCATTATTTAGCGCTTTTGTGGCTTAAATAGTGCATTTGTGCTTGTTTTGGCACTTTTGTATTTGTTGTCTAAGTTTTACTTTTAGTGGTTTTGTCTTCATATTAGTGCGTTTGTGTTAAATAGCGCTTCTGTTTGCACATAGAGTAGCGCTATTGTAACAGAACGTTGTTAAAAAAGACCATGTAACCAAAAATATAATTTTTCTTAGGCTTGTGGAAGTCCTCCATGGGTTCGGATTTTCCTAACCATTCATTTTTTGTGCAGGGTTTAAACTAACTCATTTTTGTTGTTTAAAGTTAAAATTTTCATTTGGTGCTCTAAAATTGAACAACACAAACTTTATTTCTTACAAGTTAGGATCAATCTTGTTTTGGTGCTCTAAAATTGAACAACATAAACTTCATTTCTTGCAAGTTAGGATCAAAATTTATTTTAATGCTCTTAAAATTGAACAAAAACAAATTCATTTATTGCAAGTTAGGATACACTCTCTTTTTGGTGCTTAAAACAAGACAAAAACAAATTTCCTTTTATTTGCATCAAACTTAAGCAAAACTCACAATCAACACTTCAAATTTTGGTGTAAGTAAAAAGAACAATCAACTTGTCTTATTTTACAAAAATGATTTGCTTCATACATGCGTGCTCTTATTTCAGTTGACCAGGATTTCAAATTCTAGTTTACTCAAACACATTGCTTTTGAAGTTAAAAAGAACCTCATGATTGTTGGAGCAACATCTCCAAATAGATAAAAAATCATTGCAATGACAAGTTAAAAAGGAACAAGTGTATTTTGTGTTTGACACACTTGTGCAAAAGAGTTGGTCGAGTGGTCCTACTTCTAACACGCACTATCCTCTCCCTTGGCTTTCGTGGTCCTAGGTGCAAGAGAAAAGTGTTAGTAATACTCAAGTTTTATCTTTTTAAAGAGAGGTCTGCCAAGAGACACATCACTCTTGGGAACGACCTCGCGCAGTAAATCCTTCGAGCCACTATAGAAATCAGGTGTGAGTGAAAGTTGTAGCCTTTAGTATAGTTGTTCCTACAGTGTAACTTGCCGAAAAGACAAATGGGCCCCACCACAAGTTACAAAGCTCTTAAGTGAGTCACTGCAGAATGAACTTATGTCCAAAAACATCAAACATTACTAAACACCTTTAAGTAGTAGTCCACCCATTCTATTGATTAAGGATATTTGTGATACAATTCAGTGCAAGAGCATAGATGGTTTTGCTCCCAAGATACTCACCATACATGTTTCCTTGAGTAGAAACATAGCTTTTTGAAAAGTCACTCGTGGCTTGATGAAAGTGATGATTCCCCCATCATAGGGATCATCTATTTGTTATGCTCATGCAAGACTTAGTATATCACATCCTTACCTGCCACAGTGGGATTCATAAGGTATGTAATACCAAAGTTGAAGAACTATCAAGATGTGGGCTGAATTTATCGCAACTGGCCATTTGACCTTAGGGATTAAGAGTGTTTGAAGTGTTTTCATTTTTTAGTCAAGACCAGTGCAAATTGAGCCGACTTCAGGCTTTGGAAAACACTTAAAAATAAACTTAAAAGGAAAGGGTCATAAAAAATCCAAGGATTGGGTTGATCTAGACCCATACTTATTTGTGCCTTTTGAGGCAACATTCTTGTGTTTGTGTGCTTGCTTTGCTTTCTTGTCAAAGAAAGAATTAAAAAAAAAAAAAATTCTAAAGAACAAGTATTCATCCAACATAAATATTTCCAAACACCAACAAAAGATCAAAAACAAAGAGCGAGAGTATCAAACTATATGACCATTCTTCACATCTTGAGAAAGAAGAATCTTCATCAAAACATCAACTTGAAGAAAAGACCATTGAGCTCAAAGGCTCTTATCAAAAGAAGGAAATTCTTCTATCTTAATAGACAAATCTTTGTCTCTCATAGAGCCTTCTTACGTCACATGCATCTTTATCTTAAAGAGAAATCAAACAAATTTGATCAAGAGTCATTAAACGTAGAGCTTTCACACAATATCGAGCTTTGAGTTATCACAAAAACAAAGGAGGCAAGATCAATCCTGACTTCTTTCCAGACATTTGCATCACATATAACGTAACTCGGGAAGAACCACCAACTTCTGAAAGAGAAGAGGAAGAATTTGTCCCATATGTGACACAAAGCTTTTATTGAAGTTAAACATTTCATCCATTGTCATATCCATATCTCATCAACTCCATTCCAACTCTCAATACACCCTAAGGTTTTTGTCCTAAGTTCTATTCTAAATATTGCTTGAATCAAACACAATACATCACTTTTTAGAGTGTCTCTACATCTAAGATAAACTTGTCCTAAGAGACATTTCTACGCGGGTTAAAACTAGCCTATGAGTGAAACCTCTTATTACTAGGTAGTTGAGTCTGTAACACATCTCAGATTCCTCTAAACCTTATCACATCAAACCTTATCAAACACAACAAGCAATCCAAGAAAGAACTTTGGTACCATCTACCTTTAAGTGCTAGAGATTCATATGCCACACACCACACCAACCATAAATCTCTCATTTTCATCAACAACCCATCATCATTTTCACCCAACTTCAACAAAAACTTATAAACAAAATGGCTCATACCAGATCATGATCTAGACAACAAGAAAATGAAGAAGAAGAGGAAGAAAATATCAATGAATTCCAAGAAGCCCTTGGAGGAAATGTAAATGATGGAAATCCAGGCACTCCTACTCCTGCGGCAATAGAAAGGGCACAACACAACCCTCTCTTCAATAGGATTTTTGATGAGATACTCAAGAGTAATGTTGATACTCACTTTTTAAAACTTGCTCAAGATGGAGCCAAACTCCCCTTTGACTTTGATCTGGCACAACTAAGACAAGCATCAGAACGCCAAAGTTGTAATGAGGATGAAAGAGGTCGAGAACACATTAGATACACCTTTCATCAAGGTAATCCTCCTCCTCCTCCTCCAAGTGAAATAGACATGTTGGGGCAACAAGTCGAAAATCTAACCCAACAACTTCATAGTGGTGTTAAAAAAAATCAATTCTCACTCAATGACATTTGTCCCTATCCCTTTGATAGGAATCTTCATCTGCCACCTTTTCCGTGAGGGTTCGAAACACCCCAAGTTTGAAAAGTATAGAGGAAAAGGAGATCCTTGTAATCATGTTAGAGAATTCCATTCAGTTTGCCTCGAAGTGGCATATGAGGATACATACTGATGCTCTACAAAAAGGCAAGTGTTAGATTAAAACCTGTGGTAGTATAACACACAAAAACACACAAGAAATCGTTAGTATTATTCAACCAAGAACTAATATAAGCAGCATATCAAAAGAGATACTAAGATCATGCTAACATATTTAACAAATGACATAAATATAAGAAGGCATCTCCAAATGCCTTTTAACATGTTCTTAGCTCCTTCTCCTTGTTCCTCTCCTCTCCAAGTTCCAAAATAATGTAGCTCTCAGCAGCTTTTTGCACTATGGATGTTTATGGGGATTTAAGATTGTAAATGATCTCAAGCTTATGCTATGCAAGTGTAAAACAAACTAATTAAACATGTTATGAAAAAGAACTAAGATTTATTTTAGTCCAAGATAACAATATGTTAGAGATTTATGCTAAATGCTCTCTAAAATTCACTATAGATTAAATGCATACAAGTTTTCAGGATCTGGATTATGAAGAATGGGCTCTATTTATAGAAAAAATGGAGCAATGGATGGTTGAGATTGAGTAATCTCAACAAGGGTCAGGATTGAATGATTTGAGATCCATGTGTGGGCTTTCAACCCAATCTCAGGATGACAAGTGTCAATGTGAGATAGGTTGAGAGGAGAGGGAATAAGCATTAAATGCTTGACATGACCTTGGGAGTTAAGGTCAAGGTTAGTTGAATGGATAAATTCTTTATTCAAAAAATAAAACTTTTATCCAATGGATAAACTCTTGTGCAAAGGCAAAAGGGATAAACATGGTCAAAGCAATAAATGCTTGAGGAGACACATGAATGCAAGTTGAAATAACCATAAATGGTTATGTAAGAGCCATTAACGGTCATGTAAGAGCCATTAGTGGTTTTGGAAGACTTTAGAGGTTAAATTGTTGAACACACAAAGCATTAAATGTTTTTCAAAGACTTTGAAGTCTTTGAGAAGTGGCTCTATGTTGCTTAGGAATGTGACAATAATTAGGGGATGGATTAGGTTAATTAGGAAGGGGTTAGAAGAATCTAGAAGGGGATTTAAGAATGCAAATGGATTTGGTGGGTGAGGGAAAATAGGATTTTTAATTAAAATAAATTAATTTATTTCAATAAATGTGTGCAAGTTGCATTTGTAGGAAAATGCAAGTGAGGGGATAAATGATTTAAATAAATATTTGATTTAATTTATTTAAAAGAGGAATAGAGGATTAAATGAAATAAATATGATTTATTCATTTAATTGATTTGAATTTGGTTAAATGAATTAATTAAAATAAATTGAATAATTTATTTAATTAATAGGAGAATGTTTGGAGATGAATTAATTAAATATTAATTTAATTAACTGATGGCTAGTAGATTTTTAATTAAATAAATAGCAAATATTCATTTAATTAGAATGGACAGATTTATGTGACTACATTTGCCTCTCTTTGAGACGGTGCGGTTTATCACGTCGTTTAAGAGAAATAAAAACTGGTGTGAAGAAATATGCCCCATAAACGTTAATTTAGTGGATGGTATGCCCCCTCGAGAGATGGGCCGAAAATTTTTGAAAAATCGGGCGATCTCTCGAAGAGGAATGAAAATTGGCAGGGTGGTAGAAGAGAAGAAGTTAGCAACGCGGGTGAAAAATAGAAGAAATTACAGGTAAAATGGAAAAATGGGAGGCTCGGGAAGTTCACGGGGACCACGGCGGTGAGTGGGGGAAAGTTACGGTGATTGCGAAGAGTTTAAATGGGGAGAAAGGGGTGAAAATAGGATCATTTGTTATCGCGACCAGTGTGAAACCAAAGCTCTGATAGTGACGTTTGAGAAGAGCGAGCAACAGTCAGGATGTCAGTACCTATTGCAGAGCACCGTTTCGAGCGAGTCCGTCGATTCTAGCGACTGGACGACTATAGACCAGCGGTACGCAAATTTAAATTTTGGATGTCATGCATTTTTGATATGTTTTTTGCTGAGTCCAAGTTGAGTCAGGACAATAGCACTGAAACTATGTTTTGGCACTTTTGTCCAATTAACTAGCGCTTTTGTGTCGCAATGGCACTGTTGTGTTGTTGTTTGGGCGCTGCTAAAAATACTAGCGCTATTGCAAGCATGTTTAGGCGTTTTTGTTTGATGAGCACTATTGAGGGGTCATTTGAGTGCTTTTGTCTTTAAGCAGCGCTATTGCATAGTTGTTGTAGCACATTTGTAGTTTTAGCGCTTTTGCATAGCTGATTAAGCGCTTTTGTTAGGGGTGTAGCGCTATTGTTGAGAAGTAGCACTTTTGTTTGCAAAATAGCACTGTTGTTTGCAAAATAATAGATGCCCCAGTTTGTGTGAAAAAATCTCCCGATGCCAATGATGGATGGATAGGGATGTGAAGTGAGAGTTGTTTTGAACCATAGCAACCTCGATGAGACTTACGTCATTAGGATAAATGTCTGTTGAAGTCTAGGTGTGCCATGATTGCTTACCTGTTGAAACCCGAAGATACTTGATCAAAGTATCTATTGATAGTCTAGGTTTAAACTTAAGAAAGTTTGAAAACAAAACAACGGATGATGATTGATTGATTCCCGTGTGCAGGAGACTCTACACGTGTTACAGTTACACGAGAGACATCCAGCGACACAAGGGTTGCGGGATCGACTGATAGAGGCCGAGATTGATTGTATTGCAGCGACTGGGCTGTACGATGTGATGCATATGCCTGTGATTCAGATGAATCACGGGTTGATTATAGCTTTAGCAGAGCGCTGACACAGTGAGACATGCACATTTCACCTTGCACAGGGGGAGATGATAGTGACTTTGGAGGATGTGTGGAGTATCCTTCATATTCCCATTCGAGGTGAGCTAGTCACTTATGACAGATCATGGGGGACTGTAGCAGTTCAGCGAGTCTTTGATGAGGACGTGTTTATTGATGATGGTTTGATCACCTGGGAGGATATCGCTGCATTTTACGAGCCTCTACCAGCAGTTTTGTCAGGCATTGTGGGAGGACTCCTGCACCCAGATAGGCAATCACATGGTCTGGCCGTTAGTTGGGGGCAAGTGATCGAGATGATGATTATAGAGGGGACTCAATTTGCCTGGGGACCGTGCATGTTGGTGCACTTATATCAGGAGCTGCATGAGGTGGTATACCACGGGAGGGGCTCATTAGTAGTGGGAGTGACGCTACTGCACATTTGGGCATGGGAGCACTTACCAGTGACCCGACCAATGAGTTTGAGATTTCAGGCAGTAGACCAGCCCTATATGTTTATGTACAGTGGTATGATGAATCAGCCCCACCTGGGGAAGTTAGAGTGGTGGCGGCGGACATTGGATGATCTGGATGCTATGATCTGGAGACCTTATTTGGAGTGTGAGCCATGGGAGGATGATGCGGAGGCACTGCCATATGTTTTTATGACCCGATTTCTCATTGGGAGGACATCTTATAATGTAGAGAGATAGGTGTCGGGCAGGGTTCTGAGGCAGATTGGACGGCAGCAGGGACTGGTTAGGGGATCAAGAGAGTATGCGAAAGTGGTCCGAGAGATGTATGCATGGGGGCCAATACTTCCATATGATCAGGCATTGGCGGAGTTTTGGACGCTTCAGGCGAGGCCATGGGATATATGACCGAGGGTGGTGGATGTTGGGGTGTCAAATGAGTATACATAGTATATGGCAGCTCATCCGATTCTACGGATATCTAATCCACCAGAGCCGATTCCTTCTTTTGAGGATGAGAGGGGACGGAAATGGAGGCGGGGAGGAGGTCGAGGACCGATAGCAGTGTGTGGGGGAAAAAGCGAGACTAGGTTAACATGCCCTAATCCTACCTCTTGACACACATTACGGAATACGAAAGAGCCTAGAGATATCGCACAATTGGCTACTTCTTTTGGTGAAAGAGAGAGCCACGGGATATCTATTAGGATTTCTATTCCCTTGTTGAAATTGTAAGATTAAGTAATGCAAGTTCAAACCCTAATCCCAAAATGCAAGTATGAACCAATAACAAGATTGCAGAATTGAGATTAAACAATGAACAGCTGTAAATGTAAGGATAAAATAAGAATGCAGATATGTACCCCGAGTCAAAATCAGACTAAAAATGTTCAGGACGGGGGCACGGGTGCCACTGTCCTGAAAACTACACCGGAAACCACTGTTCTGCACTCTGAAACACTGTCTGGAAACTATCTGCAAATTGTCTGTCCAGAGGACCAGGGCGCCCAGCGCCTCTGTCCCAAGGACCAGGGCGCCCAGTGCCCCTGTCCTGGCAGGACCAGGGCGCCCAACGCCCCTGTCCCAGTCTCCTGCTCTGCAATTTCACACAGAGTGTTGTTCCAACTTTCTCTCTCCGGATCTGTATCCCGCGGCGTCGTCTGAATCCCGAAACCTGCAATAATATCTAAAAAAAGGGGGAGGGGCAGCTATATAGGGTTTTGCCTTAGTCAAACCCATACTTCGGTGATTTCCACCTCCACGAATAGCCAAGTTGTTTTGTAAAATGTATTGTGTGTGCAGACCTAGTGTGTGTGCAAGGTCCAAAAATGCAAGAAAGCAAACTAGAGCAACCTAGAAAGTAAACCCTAATTGCTTGCAAATGATAATGTAAATGCTCTAAATCAAGATGCAATGTGATCTAAAGCATGAATAAATGATGTATCAAAGCTTATGCAAAGACATGAAAACAATACGAAATCATACCCAACCCTCAAGGGAGGAGTACAAGCCAATCTTCAGTCGGTAATCTCCTATTGTTCTTCAATATCTTCCAAGCCCTAAGTGGATGAATGAATTTGATAGATGCTTGATAGAATGATGTTGAATGTTGTTGAAGTCCTCAAATATCTGCTCTTTCGCTGCATATAAAGTTCCTGGAAACAAAAATCCCCCCCCTTCAAATGAGGAAAGAGAGCTTTTATGTATGAAACCCTAGGTCGTAAATTCGTATTTTGGCCGACCTAGAGATTGAATAGCCCGCCAATTTCTTGGGGTTAAGCTTTATTTTATGATTGGATAGTGCTCCCGAAATTTCGGGAAAAATGTCCGAGACCATGTGCACCGGGCGCCACGGTCCTGGCAACTTTTCACCAAATTTTCAGGGCCGTCGGATATGATGATTTTAGAGAGAATCTCGAAGTTACAGGTGATTTCGAGATGCTTTGACCCCGAAACCAAGCTCCCAAGTTCGGAATAGGACTTAATTAGGGTTTTTGATTGAGTGATGTGTTAGAGGAATAAAATGCGAAGGGCGCGCTTTAGTGAAAGGGCCCAACTTTGTGATGTAGAGAATGATGAAATAGGACCTTAGACCTAATTAATTTGATTAATTAAGTGCTTAAGGAGAAATGCAATGCAAAATGCAAAATGCACTAAGGCGGGTGCTAAACTAGGTGTGAAATTGTACCACCCTAGCGAGTGCGTACAATTTACGATGCTACATTTAGCCCCCACTTTAGCGGTCATATGAGTACTACGTGCATATGCAAGCTAAAGTACAGAAAAGTAAACATTATTTGAAAAAGGATATATCCATAAGTTGTCGGACGAAGCCCCCAGCGGTATCTGCAGTACACAGTTAGGAACTGCACCCTACAAAACACACGTTAGATCACAAAATCACCTAATGCTTACTAGGGAAAGTGATGAAATCTGTGAGTAGCTATATGCCCCCCCCTGTTTCGACTTGCTTATTATGGAGGTGAAACAGGGTAGCATGTTTACTTGCGACAAATTGTGTAAGAGAGTGTTGATGAGGAGTGTTCGCTAAATAGGCTTCATCAGAGCACTTTTTGGAACATCCTGAGAGTAGGAGAAGGAAAATACGATTCCAACGCAACAAACGGCTCGAAAATCGCATCTCCCAAACTCAAGTTATGATGAAATGAGAGGAAAATTAGGGTTTCAACAAGTAAGAATAAACAATGAGAGTATATACCTCGAAAGTGACACTTGTATTCGTCACTTTGTCGATTTCAGAATACTATTCAGTGTAGCGGAGCCCACCTAGCCATCACCATGCCTTCACGACGACCGGAGCGTCCCACGAGGATCGAGATCCTGCGCCAGGCCGTGATCGACGACGAGCCACTGGACGAGGTGAGTTGACTGAACGTTTGACTGTTGATTTTTTGCATTTTTGACTTTTCCATGATCGTATGCGGGCCTCGAAGGCTGACCAGGGCCCACCCAGGGCGCCATGGTCCCTGAGGGGCGCCCTAGTCCCCCCAGGGCGCCATGGTCCCCCCAGGGCGCCATGGTCCCTGACAGGGGTGCCATGGTCCCCCTCAGGGCGCCATGGTCCCCAATCAGGGCCTGGCGAGAGGTTACAAGGCTAGCATACAATGTACAACAGTTTGCATTTGCGATTTCAATGATCGAGTACTGATTATCATCATGTTTTCGTTTGCAGGGTCTCCCGTACATGAGAGAGCACACAGCGGGACATATTCTTCGCACTTTGCGAGATCAGATTCCGCGGCTGACTCAGTCAGAGAGAGACACACTGTCGATTGTGGGATTGTGGTACGCGATTCTCATGCCGGCCATTCAATTTCATCCTGCGATGCTGATGGCCTTGATGGAGCGATGGGATCCTGACACATGCACCTTTCACCTTCCAGTAGGAGAGCTGACGGTCACACTCGAGGATGTGCACCATATACTTCGTCTTCCTATCAGAGGAGCGACAGTTACATACGCAACCGATCGGTCAGCGGAGGATCATCAGAGAGAGTAGGTGTATTGCATAGGGAGAGTCATGCCGAGCGAGATGAGAGGTCGCATCATGGTCAGCTAGATCTTACATCCTACAGGGGAGGTACCACTTCTGAGACGCCTTATGATAGCCATCATAGCACTAGCCGTCTGCCCTAATGGGCGAGGCACGCACATGCATGGGGGTCTCACATGGTGTATCAGAGCGATAGAGAGACACAGGAGATTTTATGCATGGGGTCGGAGTATGCTTGCACATCTCTATCACGACCTTGAGGAGTATGTATTCGGACAGGGGTTCAGTTTGATGACATGCACACTTCTGCAGGTGTGGATTTTAGAGCACTTCACATGCACCAGGCCCGTCGGCTTTCCACTGAGTACAACGAGCGAGCGACCTAGGGTGTTTGCTTATCCACTTACCAGCGAGTGGAGATTTGGAGATTTATTATATTGGAGAGTGGTTGTTGACAGACTGACATCCGAGGTGATAGTGTGGAGACCTTACCTACTGATGCACAGATGGGATGGGATGGAGAGACAGTTAGCATGTCTACAAAGGAACCGCCTACTGAGAGGACGATATGCACACATCATAGTCCCTTTCTACTTTGACCGAGTACGGAGGCAGTTCGGACTAGAGCAGTGTGTTCCAGCCGATGTGCCCATCTATACTCGACACTCACGGGTCCTTCCCAGACCTAGAGCAATAGCGAGACCGATGGTAGATGATATTGAGACAACAGACTTAGAGGGATCTGATCAAGATGTAGTCACTGACTATTCTGCAGAGCTTGGAGCACAGCGTAGATATGTTTCATGGTTCATGAGATCATATCCAGGTCCTATCTTTCCACCAGATCATCCGACAGGCTATCCAGGCCCATGGAGACATGGAGATCGAGACGAGGACGAGGGATCCGGGTCAGAGGAGCCAGAGGAGGGAGAGGGTCATGAGGAGGCGGGAGATCCTAATCCACCTGCAGGTGATCAACCCAGTGACGAGGAGGAGGAGGATGAGGATGCAGATAGAGAGGAGGACGAGGAGGATGCAGGTGATGATGCGGATGAGGACGAGGAGGAGGATAGAGATGATGAGGAGGAGTCGGATGTAGCTCCCCACCATTCAGGAGACGATACCATAGCTCTGGATCCACCTCTCATTCCCCAACAGGGGGAACAGGAGGCGATACGGAGACCTGTCACCAGTACCGTCCAGCCTACACCCATCGTGGATAGAGTATACAAGCGAGGGGAGCCTAGCGGTTCTCAGTCACAGATACTACCATATCATGATCCCTACTGGCGTGAGGGAGATCCAGGTATAGTAGGTTTATATTGATTGATTAATGTTTTGATGATATAGAATGGTACTAACAAAAATCTGTTCTACTGCCACAGCTAATGTGCAGGAATGGCATTCCTTGATTCAGCAGGCAATGACAGACATTTCCATGATAGCACAAATCCCCAGTTCCTCACAGATTGCCTATAGGCCTCAGGGGAACGCGGGTCGGCATGAGGATTTGTTTTTCCCATTCTGAGTACAGGTAGATATATGGAGGGAGAGAGAGAGATTCCTATCAGAGGACCTCCAGCAGGCGCGGCAGAGAGAGAGAGTCCTATCAGAGGACCTCCAGCAGGCGCGGCGAGATCTAGCAGTGGCTCAGACCGAGGCTACCACCTATCGTGCGATCCTTATGGATAGGGATCGTAGGAGTTCCTCTCGGAGTCACTCACGATCTGTATCGCGCTACACACCCATGGGTCCACCTTCACGGCCAGACCAGGAGGGAGCATCTAGTCGACACTCTCCAGCCACTAGCCCTAGGGATAGGAGATGATTTTATGATATAAAAGAGAGGTCACATTTTGGATATACAGTGACCTATTTTTGTATACGATCCACATATATATATATACATGCTTCTCTTTGTCTCAAATGCGTTATCTTTAATGCTTAAAACAATATATGTTTTGTTTTGATTAAATCTAATACATTTGGTAAATGTACATGTATGCTCAGAATTTAATTTCCATGTGATTGATTTCTCAATGCTCCATGATTAATTGATACATGTGTGACTTAATTAAAATATTTAATCAAGTGCTACATTGATGATAAGGAAGAAATATGCATTAAGTCTAAGAATCATATAACTAATGTGATTTAATTTTGAACTTAAGCACAACATGATACGATCCTACTTAATACATAAAGACACTGCATAATATGCTAGCATAATAGGAATGTAAATCTTTTACAATTTACATAAATGAATTCAAGACAAACTATAAAGTAAGAAGACATGCTTGTCAGGAACGAAGCAATATAGATTAAACAACATAACATTTAATTCTACTTTGCTTTAATTAAGAAATACTAACATATTATCCAATGTTGAAGAATTGAAAAAGAAGATAGATGAAAAATGAAGAATTAAACATAATATCTACGCAAGTGCATAGCATTAATAGGTTCTTTAAGAGGCGTACCGTCTACATCCGCTATTTTGTAAGCACCTGATCCATAATCCTCAATAACGATATATGGTCCAAGCCAATTAGGACTAAATTTTCCCTTTTCGGTAGGCAAGGCATTCACATTGCGCTGGTTCTCATAAAGGACTAAGTCACCTACTGAGAAGGAACGTTGAATAACCTTGTCATTATAGCTTCGTTGTAGAGTTTTGTGATGCGTTTGAATATGCTCAAGAGCGTTTATGCGCTGTTCATCAAGCATCTCTAGCTGTTGAAGTCGTTGTTCCCTATAAGAGTCATCATCTACTATACCTTTGAGAGAAACCCTAAGTGATGGAATCTCTAATTCTAAGGGCATAATAGCATCAGCACCATAAACAAGATTATAAGGAGTAGTTCCCGTAGCAATTCGTACACTCGTTCGGTAAGCCCAAAGAGCATAGATTAGCTGGTTACTCCAATCCTTACCATGCTTATTTACGGTTTTACGAAGAATTTGTTCAATTATCTTATTGGATGATTCAGCTTGACCATTTGACTGAGGATAGTAAGGTGTAGAAAATCGATGTTTGATATGATACTTCTCGAGGAATTTCTTCACATCCTTGTTTTTAAATGATGTCCCATTATCTGAGATAATAGTGGAAGGTATCCCAAATCGAGAAATGATGTTTTCTAGGAGAAATTGACAAATCACTTCAGCAGTAGTAGAGCGAAGGGGAATAGCTTCTACCCATTTCGTAAAGTAATCTGTTGCGGTTATAATGAAGGTGTGTCCTTGAGATGAAGGAGGAGAAATTTTTCCAATAAGATCCAAACCCCATGCGGAGAAAGGCCAAGAAGCTACTTGAGAACGAAGTTCTTGAGCAGGAGCATGAATCAGATTATTGTGTTGTTGACACTGATGACATTTTTTAACAAATGAAAAGGAATCCTTTTGCATAGTTTGCCAATAGTATCCCATACGAAGCAACCTATGAACCAGGGATTTGCCCCTAAAATGCCCCCCACAGGCACCTGAATGTGCCTCTTCAAGAGCAACGGGGATTTCTGACTTGTTAAGACAATGAAGGAGAAGACCATCATAACCCCTTCGATAAAGGACATTAGAAAGGATGATATATCTAGCAGACAGCTTGCGGATTCTAGCCCTAGTGTTCCTATTAGCAGAATCAGGAAAGGTACCATCGGTCAAATATCTTACGATATGCGAGAACCATTCATCTGAGTCTTCAAAGTCACAACATGTTACCAAGCCAGAATCATCTTCAATAGCCGGAGAAATAAGATTGTGAATAACGAAATTAAGATCGACCATAGGGTCCTCTAAAGATACTAGAGAAGCCACACATGCCATTGCATCCGCATGTCAATTATCTTTTCGAGGAACGGGTTCCATGGTATAAGAATCGAAATTTTGTAATAAAGAGATAGCAAGGTCTTTATATTGTGATAATTTGTCTTGTTTTGCTTGATATATTCTTATTACTTGTCTTATAATCAATTGCGAATCTCCATAGATATGTATGTGTTTTATGTTCAGAGCTAAGGCTGCTTTTATTCCCGCTATAAGAGCCTCATACTCAGCAATGTTATTGGTACATAGGAAATTTAGACGATATGATAAGGGAATAGGTTTCTTTGTAGGAGAAACTAGAACGACACCTGCCCCCGATCCCGTACGACACTTAGAGCCATCAAAGTATAACTCCCAAGTTTCATCTTTCTCTATAGAAAGAATGAAGTCGTCAGGAAAGGACTCAGGGTTAGGGAAGGAGAAAGGTGAAGGAGCCTCAACTAAGTGATCGGTCAACGCTTGTCCTTTAATTGCTCTTTGTGAAACAAATTTAAGGTCAAATTCAGTTAACATCATAACCCACTTAGCTAGACATCCTGATAAATCAGTTTTAGAGAAAAGATGCTTCAAAGGATCAAATTTTACCATGACATGGACTTCTGAATTTAAAAGATAATGTCTCAATTTCTGAGTCGCAAATACCAAGGCCAAGCATTGTCTTTCTATCGCAGAATATCGGGTGTCATAATCGAGTAAGGTACGACTTATGTAATAAACCGGACATTCCTTACCATCTTTATCATGTTGTGCTAACAATGCTGCGAGAGCATGAGAAGAAGCAGCTGTATACAGAAGGAAGGGTTTAGAAGGTTCGGCAGGTTGAAGAATAGGAGGACTAGCCAAATACACTTTTAAATCTTCAAACGCCTGTTGACAATCCTCATTCCATTGAAAAGTGATATCCTTTTTAAGAAGTTGAGTAAAAGGAAAGGTACGATCCGCAAGTTGAGACACGAACCTACGAATAGCTTGAATCTTTCCTTGTAAGCTTTTAAGTTGAGAAACATTTCGAGGAGGTGGCATGTTAACGATAGCATCTATTTTCTTAGTGTCCACCTCAATCCCACGATGCGAAACTATGAATCCTAATAGTTTTCCACTATCCACACCAAAAACACATTTTCGGGGATTCAAGCGCATGTGATATTTACGAATTCTTTCAAAGATTTGACGAAGGATTTTAACATGATCTATGCGAAGAAAGGATTTGGCCAAAATATCATCAACATAATCCTCTAAAATCTTATGCATATAATCATGAAAGATAAGGGTCATCGCTCGTTGATAAGTTGCACCGGCGTTTTTAAGTCCAAAAGGCATCATTATCCAACAAAACGTTCCCCAGGGAGTGGTGAAAGCGGTTTTGAATTGATCTTGAGGGTTAATAAAAATTTGATTGTAACCTGAAAAACCATCCATGAAGGATAACAAGGCATGTCCTGTCGTAGAATCAACTATCATGTCAATGTTTGGAAGAGGGAAATCATCTTTTAAAGAAGCCTTATTTAGATCCCGAAAGTCAGTACACATTCTTATTTTGTTATCTGGTTTAGCCATAGCGACAATATTTGAAATCCATGGGGAATAGTCAATAGGGCGGATAAATCTAGCCTCTAATAATTTTTCAATTTCAGCCTTAACAAGCAGAGCCACCTTAGGATTCATTTTTTGAATCTTTTGTTTCACGGGCTTAGCGTCAGGAACTAAGACAATATTATGAGTAACGATCTTAGGATCTATACCAGGCATGTCAGAATATGCCCAAGCAAAGATCTCAGGGAATTCATGCAATAGTTCTTCATATTGTTTCTGTTCCTATTCATCCAAACATTTCCCAATTTTAATAACTTTCTCTTTGTTGCAAGGATCCATCTTAACATCAAGGGTATCACTTATGAGAAGATTACTTTGTTGAGGAGTGTCCTTTAACTGAGGGAATTCTTTCACAATCTCATCATTATCAATCTCTTTTCCAAAATAGGCTTCAGTGTTCAAACAATAAGGGAATCCCCTATTGTGATGATAACGAGGAAGAGTGTCATAGGCTCCCAAGAACTTAGCTAAAGCATCGTCGGTAGGGAAGATATCCAAAGCATAGGCACACGAAGGATCCCCATCAATATACTCAGGATGTTGTATTGATGGAGATGTAGAGATAGCATTAACACTAATGCATGGTCTTCTAGAAGCTTTAGTACGTCTGCAGGGATAATTGTGAAAATTAGTCTCTAGAGGAACTCTTATCCCTTGTTCATTAGCACCACCACCTTTTCCATGATACCCATGCTTAGCGAAAATACGAAAACCACGACCATAACGATCAGCCATTTCAGGAAGAGAGGGTGGTTTTTCATAAGACAAAGAATCAAACTCTTCATAATTAGAGATGTGAGAAGAAGAAGTTTGAGAAGCGGCCACAAAATTATTACTCATAGATTCAGGTAAGGTTGATTGATTTTTAGCTTTTTCAACTTTATGATTTTCAGCTTCTTCCTTCTTTTCAATTTTAATTTCTCTAGAAGGAACCTTATATTCACCTACAAAGGTAGGGTTAAAATCAAGAGATCCCCAATCATCCTCTGCAAGAACCTTCTCAGGATCCAAATCTTTTTTATGTGTAGTTTCAAGTCGAGAAGGATCTTCTTCAGGAGTTCCAGACTCATCCAAAGGATTTTGATCATCGGAGAGCGAAGACTCATCGATAGGTTTCTTGTTTAAAGAGTCATTACTAGACGAGGATGGCTTAGAAGACTCTCCTTTGCAATTAGATGTTTGTAGACAAGCTTGAAAATTAGTATCACCCATCAAAGTGTATGTCTTATTGTTATAAACGAATTTAACTTGTCTATGCAATGTAGAGGGGACAGCTTGCATGCTGTGAATCCAAGGCCTCCCTAATAACAAGTTATATGTTAAATTTCCTGGCATAACATGGATAGGAGTAGGCAAAGTAACAGGTCCCACTGTGAGAGGTAAGGTGATGATACCTAATGAAGTCTTAGCCACATTGTCAAAACCACGAATGGGACGAGAGTCAGGCTCAATAAGAGATGTATCCACATTCATCTTATGCAATAGATTAATGCTACACACATTAAGACCAGAGCCATTATCTACTAGTGTTCGTCTTATAGCAGTGTCTTTCATGACAACCACAATCATCAAGGGATCATATTGTTGTTGAATTTCATTTGTAGGCAACTCATCTTGGGTAAACACAATTTGAGCTTTAGGATTCATCACAGAGTTAACAAAAGATGTTATATTACTAGACATATTCGGTGGAGGAACATTCAAATCTTTCAAAGCATCTTGTAACATTCCATGGTGAGTGGAAGAAGTTTGAATCAAATCCCAAAGGGATATCTTAGCAGGGGTAGCTTTAAGTTGTTCTATGAGATCATATTCCTTACCCATAACTTGCGAGATACGGGGAGCTTGAGGAAGAATTGGTTGAGGATTAGGAAGAGAGACTGGAATAACAGGAGGAGGATTAGGTTGCCTATTATTTCTGGTATGATAGGTATGGGCAACCGCATGATAACTCTCTCTAGTTATTTGCTTAGCATAATTGTAAGGACTTATAGGTTGTCTTCCTTGTACAGTGATGATTGGTTTATTCGGGGTGTGAAAAGAATCATGATCATACCTTCCTTGAACAGTAAGGAGAGGTGATTTAAGAACTTGAAAGGTGGGAGAAGGATAAGCACCTTGGACTTCAAAAAGAGGCTTGTTATGTTCATTCAAGTTTATCATGTTAACCAATTTAGAGGTCTTGTTTTTGTTTATAGGTTTCGACAAAGCCACAAAGTCATCAAGAGCATCATCCAACAAGGCATGATCATATCGGTTAAAAGGTTTGTCTTTTGATTCAAAAGGAGACATCTCCTCATAGAGGGGATTATTGAAAACAACCATGTTACTAGATTCAGGGGAAGAGTTGATAGGAATGTATCCTTGAGAGGAATCATTCGACTTATCTTTCTCATCACACCTAAATGGCATAGTAACAAGGTTTATGAGTTTTTGGTAAAATGAAGGTTTAGCATCCTTAGGGTTTAAAAACTCATCTAAAGCTTCATCTAATTCATCTTGGCTATACTCATAATAATCATCAAAAGCATGAACATTTTGCAAATAAAAATCTGACATTTTGAAAAGATTGCATAAAATTTAAACACACAATGCAAAGAAACACAATAAAAAAAAAATTTCTCTTTAATGAAAATGAAATGAAAACACACTAAATCTAGATCTAGATCTAACAAATGTAATGCAAGAGGAAGCAATGATAGATTCACGTCGGGTTCACCAAAATGTGTGGGGGAAAAAGCGAGACTAGGTTAACATGCCCTAATCCTACCTCTTGACACACATTACGGAATACGAAAGAGCCTAGAGATATTGCACAATTGGCTACTTCTTTTGGTGAAAGAGAGAGCCACGGGATATCTATTAGGATTTCTATTCCCTTGTTGAAATTGTAAGATTAAGTAATGCAAGTTCAAACCCTAATCCCAAAATGCAAGTATGAACCAATAACAAGATTGCAGAATTGAGATTAAACAATGAACAGCTGTAAATGTAAGGATAAAATAAGAATGCAGATATGTACCCGGAGTCAAAATCGGATTGAAAATGTTCAGGACGGGGGCGCGGGTGCCACTGTCCTGAAAACTGCACCGGAAACCACTGTTCTGCACTCTGAAACACTGTCTGGAAACTATCTGCAAACTGTCTGTCCGGAGGACCAGGGTGCCCAGTGCCCCTGTCCCAGGGACCAGGGCGCCCAGCGCCCCTATCCCAGTCTCCTGCTCTGCAATTTCACACAGAGTGCTGTTCCAACTTTCTCTCTCCGGATCTGTATCCCGCGGCGTCGTCCGAATCCCGAAACCTGCAATAATATCTAAAAAAAGGGGGAGGGGCAGCTATATAGGGTTTTGCCTTAGTCAAACCCCCGCTTCGGTGATTGCCACCTCCACGAATAGCCAAGTTGTTTTGTAAAATGTATTGTGTGTGCAGACCTAGTGTGTGTGCAAGGTCCAAAAATGCAAGAAAGCAAACTAGAGCAACCTAGAAAGTAAACCCTAATTGCTTGCAAATGATAATGTAAATGCTCTAAATCAAGATGCAATGTGATCTAAATCATGAATAAATGATGTATCAAAGCTTATGCAAAGACATGAAAACAATACGAAATCATACCCAACCCTCAAGGGAGGAGTACAAGCCAATCTTCAGTCGGTAATCTCCTATTGTTCTTCAATATCTTCCAAGCCCTAAGTGGATGAATGAATTTGATAGATGCTTGATAGAATGATGTTGAATGTTGTTGAAGTCCTCAAAGATCTGCTCTTTCGCTGCATATAAAGTTCCTGGAAACAAAAATCCCCCCCCCTTCAAATGAGGAAACAGAGCTTTTATGTATGAAACCCTAGGTCGTAAATTCGTATTTTGGCCGACCTAGAGATTGAATATCCCGCCAATTTCTTGGGGTTAAGCTTTATTTTATGAATCGACCGTGCTCCTGAAATTTCGGGAAAAATGTCCGGGACCATGTGCACCGGGCGCCACGGTCCCGGCAACTTTTCACCAAATTTTCAGGGCCGTCAGATATGATGATTTTAGAGAGAATCCCGAAGTTACAGGTGATTTCGAGATGTTTTGACCCCGAAACCAAGCTCCCAAGTTCGGAATAGGACTTAATTAGGGTTTTTGATTGAGTGATGTATTAGAGGAATAAAATGCGAAGGGCGCGCTTTAGTGAAAGGGCCCAACTTTGTGATGTAGAGAATGATGAAATAGGACCTTAGACCTAATTAATTTGATTAATTAAGTGCTTAAGGAGAAATGCAATGCAGAATGCAAAATGCACTAAGGCGGGTGCTAAACTAGGTGTGAAATTGTACCACCCTAGCAAGTGTGTACAATTTACGACGCTACAAGCAGGTGGAGGAGGGAGAGGAGATGGTGGGGGTGGAGGAGGAGATGGTGGAGGTGGGGGAGGAGGAGGAGGAGATGGTGGAGGTGGTGGGCAGGTCCAATGGAGAGGGAGAGGCGGATTGCCACTGTGGATATCATAGGGGCCGTTGGTGCCGAGAGGAGTCAGATTAGGTGGCCGAGGTATGGAGAGGGAGATCCCGATGGATAGAGGGGAGGGAGCTACTAGAGAGGCACCTATGGAGATAGGGGAGGGAGCGACATGGGGTGGTGATCCTTGGGAGCATATGCTAGCTCTTTTGCATACTCGACTGACAACAGCTGAGACACAGGTGGAGGATCTAGAGGCAGAGGTTGCAGCGAGAGATGTGCAGCTATTTGCACGAGAGTCGGAGCTAACTGTAGTGCTATGGGAGAGAGATCAGGCTATTGACAGGGTGGTCCAGTTGCAGGAGAGAGTGAGGGTTTTGGAGGGAGTACAAGGACAAGGGCCATCTATAGAGGCATTGACGAGGGAGGTACGGAGAGCAGGTGGAGAGGTCGATTATTGGCGGGGCCTATATGAGCAAGTGGTACCATCTAATCAGCGAGCACTGAGCTATTCATAGATGCGACATGCCAAATCAGAGCGATCCCAAAGAATGCAGAGAAGTGGAGGTGTGATGGGTCCTCTACGGAGAGATAGGTCAGGGGGTGCAGGAGCTAGTGGGAGTTTGATGGGGCCTCCATGGAGAGATAGATCAGATGGTGCGGGGACTAGTGGGGGAGTAGGTGGTGATGGTGGTGCAGCATCTGGTCAGAGTGGCATCTGAGAGAGCATTGTGCATATATGTATTTTATTTTTGGACTGTATCTTGGATGGCTCTTGGTAGACGATTTTTTTGTAGACTTCATTGTACTCTGATACATGAGATGATATATATGAGGAGATCCCATATTTTAATTATATGCATATTATGATGTATGGATGCTATGCAGAATGGTGTTTTTATGAGTTTATTGCTTAGATGGATACGTGTATATGTATGCATTTATGAGATGATTCCTATATGCATGTTTTTATGATGATTTATGATTTTGGATACTGACATATGAATGCAGGTTTATACATGTGTGCATGTTTTGTTTGATGTAATGCTTTATGTATGTAATGCCATGATGATGATGTATGCTCATGATGATTTATGAATAGGATTTTGGTGTTTCCTGTTTGGTATAATGATGAGATAATGATATGCAATGATGTTAATGCAAAGAATGAATGGTTTATGTATGGACATGCAATTATGTTAATGCAAAGAATGAATGGTTTATGTATGGACATGCAATTATGTTAATGCAAAGAATGCATGGTTTATGTATGGATATGCATCTAGATGTTTTTAGATGAATGTAATATGGATAAACAAAATGTAAAGTACAAATGTTTATATGATGATATCTAAACGAATGCATATGTATAATGGATATATAAAATGGTATGAACCAGTGTTTGGAGACAAATGGTTTTATGATTTTAAATTCCTAAATATGATTAAGTAAAAATGATAATGTGATGATAATGCAACTTATGGTTTAATAACTGCACCTTAATGCAATTAAAAAAGGATAATGAATGCAATGTAAATGAATCCTAAAATGAGCATAATAAGATACTTAATAATGGATGAATGAATGCACCTTTTAACTAATGAATAGCTAAATGAATGGGTGCAACGATAAATGAGAAAGGATGATAAAGGATGATAAAATGATAATTGATAACCGACACTAGATGAATGCATAGTAAATGGTTAATACAATCAAGGACATTTTGATCATATGAATCTAATCATCATGATTATGCAATGATGCAAATGATTAATGTCAATAAATTAAATGAACTATATGCAATTTAATTAAAAATGACACGAATGTACTTGATGCAAAATGTAACTAAATGCAATGATGATATGACCATGATGAATGCAAGTTTTTTGAGACTTTGCATGATGCATTGATGATGTATCAGAGTACTCGATCATGATTGTATCCAAGACCAGCTCAATTCTTACATAACTGTCCATATTAACCTGGTTTATATTTGCATACAAATCATACATATGAATGAGTGAATGGATGGGTGATATGCAACGAAATGCAATATATAAACAGATGAGATGAAATGATGATCCATAGTGCTCTATTTTCATCATTGAGCTTTAAAATGTTGTAAGAAAATACAAGCATCTTGACATAATGATTCAACATGACCAGAGTAGTTCTTACATGGATTTGATATAGCAAGTTAATACAAATGACTTGATATAATGGGTCAAGTTGACCAGAGTATTGCTTGTGGAACAGACAAGGATCATCTAAGTTTATGCATGACTTGGATCATCCTCCTTGATCTTGGGCTGATCATATCCTAAGACAAGTTCATACCTTAATAAGAGACAAAAACCTTTATCCAAATTGGATGAGGAGGAACCAATGAAGGAGCATTATTCGGTAAGCAAACAATATGTACATAAAAAATAAAGAATATGGATCCTTGATAATGGTTCATGCTCATATGGTCGAGGTATACATTGTAGTCAGCAAGCCGTAGTGATCTATTACTACATTTTGCATAAGATCATGTAGCTTAATGAACTTCCCACGTAGACACCATTAATACATGCCCCAGAACTTCATCGAAATAATGCACCGAAGATACACAAACAATGTTGTAAGATCCTAATATAGATAATCAAATGAATTACTCACAAATCAACCAAGTATTTGATAGCTTAACATAGAATTTTCTTGTCAAAGAAAATGTCGTTTTGTCTTTGTTTTAGTAAGGAAGGATGCATCCTTGTTGAAGATAGTTTTTTGAGTGTTGATGTTGATTGTTTGGTCGATTGGAGAAGTGGTCATCGTGTGAGAATTGTTCAATGTTTGTTTGGTATCTGCTTGGATGAGTATGTACAATGTGTTGCCATGTTTTTATTTTGTGATTTTTGATGTTTTCTGATGTTTTTGGATTTTGTGATTGTTGTGAATGTTTTTGGTATTTTGTGATTGTTTTGAATGTTTTTGGATTTTGATGATTGTTTTGAATGTTTTTGGATTTTGTGAGATAGTTTTACAATGTTTTTGGATTTTGCGAGATAGTTTTGAATGAAGAACTTAAGGAATCACAAAACAATGTAGAATCCACTTCTATCAATAAGTTAAGGGCATTGCCCCCAGTTTAGACATGATTATGCAAAAGCGAGATGCAAGACGCATGGAGCACTATCTCGATTGCAAATTAATAACAAGCCATGGTTTGGATGAATGGATATGGATGCAGTGAATGTGATCACAACAAGTTTGAAAGACAATGGAGCTATAGCCTTTACGAGTGGCGCCTGTTTGCCACGTTTTCACCATCGCACTTACCCAAGGTGCCACCAGAGTAGTTGTTCATCGTTTGGATGCATGATTTTTCTTTACTCTTTTTGGTGTTTTTGTATTTTCTTCAGGACATTTTATCTGGATGTTTTTGGTATTTTTGCCAATATATATGAGAGCCTGATACTCTGTACAGCTTTTAGGTATAAAACCATTTGAGGTGCATGATGTTGATCGGATCTGCTAGCAGTTCTCCTTTTGACATAGCCAACTAATATGCCTTAGACCCAAATACAACAGTGACAACATATGGACCCAACCAATTTGATTCAAACTTTCCTTGATGTTCTCGGTTGGGCTGGTTACGAGGATTTTCTCGAAGAACAAGATCATTTACCTCGAATGTACGAGGTCTAACTCGATGATTATAGCTTTTGCTCATGCGCTGTTGATAGGCTTTGAGGTGATTGTATGCAGCTTGTCATTTCTCATCAAGTAGCTCTAAGTCTTGGAGACGTGATACCCTGTAGGCTTCATCATCTATTAGATTATGCAAGGAAACTCGTAGTGATGGTATCTCAACCTCAATAGGTAAGATAGCTTCTGCACCATAGACCAGTGAGTATGGAGTTGCGCCTGTAGGGGTTCGAATGCTAATTCGATATGCCCATAGTGTTGGATTCAATTGAATGTGCCAATCATGACCAACATCATTGACTGTCTTCTTTAGGATCCTCAATATGTTTTTATTTGATGCTTTGGCCTGACCATTTCCTTGTGGGTAATAGGGAGTGGAAAAGCAGTGTTGGATGTGAAATTTCTCACAGAGTTCGCGGATATCCTAATTTTTGAAAGGAAGACCTTTATCTGTGATGATGGACATGGGTACACCATACCGGCAGATTATGTAATTAAGGATGAATGAGGCGATCTGCTTGTCGGTAACTTGGGTAAGTGGAACAGCTTTGATCCACTTTGTGAAATATTCAGTGGCGGTAATAATGAATTTATGGCCGTTGGATGAAGATGGATGGATTTTACCCACAAGGTCAAGGCCCCATTGACAAAAAGGCCATGGTGTTGTGATTGGTTGCAATTCTTGTGCTGGTGCATGTATTAGGTCTCCATGAATTTGGCATTTCTTGCACTTCCTGACAAAGTAGTAGGAGTCTTTTTCCATAGATGGCCAATAGTATCCATTGCGCAGGAGTTTCTTGGCTAGTGATGGACTGCTTGCATGAGTTCCACAAATTCCTTCATGTACCTCTTCCAAGGCCTTTGTTATCTCATCTTGTTCCAAACATCAAAGGAGAGTACCATCAAGACTGTGTCAGTATAGGGTTTCGGCAATAATGGTATATCAAGCAGTTTGGCGAATGAAGGTTTTACGTTGGTTATTCGATTGGTTACGAGGAAGGGCGTGATTGCGGAGATAGGTGTAGAACTCTTCGTACCACGGGGATTCGGAACCGACAAGGCGACATATCATCTTGGATTCGGGGATATCATAAGCAGGGATCCAAAGCTATTCTACCAAGAACTCATAGCATGTTGAATTTTGCGGAAGATCTAGGAGAGATGCGATGGTAGCCATAGCGTCAGCAGCTCGATTCTGATCTCTTGGTATCTATTCAAAGGTGATAGTAGTAAATGATGCCTTTAATTTGTCCACCATTTGCTTGTATGGCATGAGTTTATCATCATTGGTCTGTTATTCATCTGTTGCTTGTCGAATGACCAGTTGGGAGTCACCATAGACTTGTAATTCTTGTAACTTCCATTATATGGCTAGCCTTAGTCTTGTGATCAAGGCCTCATACTCTGCTATGTTATTGGTGCATGGAAATGTGAGCCTGTAAGACTTCGGGATGCTATCACCTTGAGGTGTGATAAACAAAATGCCTGCCCCCGAGCCATGCCTAGTGTACAAACCATCAAAGTATAGTTTCCATGGTTGTGCTGTTGTGATCGTGAATATCTCTTCATCTGAAAAATTGGAAATGAGGGGATGATCGCCTATGAGGGGTGCATCAACCAACTGATCTGCAATGACTTGTCCTTTGATAGCTTTATGGTCTACATACTCGATGTCAAATTCACTTAGAATCATCACCCATTTGGCTAAGCGGCCTATCAATGTTGCTTTGCTGAGTAAGTATTTGAGTGGATCAATCTTTGCAATGAGTTGTACCTTGTGTGTTAACAGATAGTGCCTTAGTTTAGTTGCTACCAGGATTACTGCTAGGTAAGCTTGCTCAATAGGTGTGTAATTGAGTTCATAGCCCACCAGTGTACGAGAGATGTAGTAAACAGCGCACTCTTTCCCTTCTCCATCATGTTGTGCCAATAGTACACCCAATGTTGTACTTGTTGCTGATATATAGAGTAACAGAGATGTACTTGGATCTGGTGGGGTCAACAATGGCGCATTCATGAGATAATCTTTAAGCATTTGGAATTCTTGTTGGCATCTTGCATCCCATTGAAAGCAGATGTTTTTGTGTAGCAGATGTGTAAAGGGGTGACACTTATCTGCTAGTTGTGCAATGAATCTACGGATGGATTATAGTCGTCCTTGTAATGTCCTTAGCTGACTGATGTTCTTTGGAGGTGGCATGTCCATGATTGCTTTTACCTTTGCTGGGTCGACCTCAATGCCTTTGCTTGAGACAATGTATCCTAGAAGCTTCCTAGAGGTTACTCCAAAGACACATTTCTTTGGGTTGAGTCGAACATGATATTGTTCCAGTCTATCAAAGATTTTATCTAATATGTTGAGATGTCTTTCTCTAGTGAGTGATTTTGCTAGTAAGTCATCTACATAATCTTCCATCATAGTATGCATCATGTCATGGAAGATGGTGGTCATTGCTTGTTGATGGGTTGCTCTTGCATTCTTTAGACCGAAAGGTATTACATTCCAACAGTATGTGCCCCATGGACATGTGAAGGTTGTCTTATGTTGATCCTCTGGTGCGATCTTTATCTGATTGTATGTTGAAAAGCCATCCATGAGTGAAAGCATGGCATGTCCTACTGTTAGGTCCACTATGATGTCGATGTTTGATAGGGGGAAGTCATCCTTAGGACATGCCTTATTCAGATCTCTGAAGTCAGTACAAATACGGATGCCCCCATTTGGTTTGCCGACCGACAAAATATTGGATATCCAATCTGCATAATCAATTAGTCTAATAAAACCAACATCCAGAAGTTTCTTGAGTTCTTCTTTGACTAGTATTGCAATCCGAGGATGCATCTTATGAAGCTTATGCTTGATAGGTTTGGCTCCTTCCGCTACGATGAGGTGATGCATGACTAAATCAGGATCAAGTCCAGGCATGTCTGCATATGACCATGCGAAGTTAATCTGGCACTTCTAAAAGAACTCTATGAATTTAGGTTGTTCCTCTAGAGTTAAAAGAGATGCCAGATGTATGAGGTGAGGATTTTTAGGAGTCCCCACATTGTATTCTTTGGTTTCCTCGATGAGAATCGTTGATCATTCCCATTGTGTGCTATAGGGAAGGATGTCAAACCTTTCATCCTCGGGCACCTTAGAGAGGTTTTCACCATTGGATACGCTCTTTATTTTTACTTTTGTTGAATCAAACAATGTCACGGTGTGGTTTTCACTGGAAGATCCATGTTTTATTGTTATATTTTTGCAGCTGAAAGGTTTGGCATCCACCCCAAAATATGTTGCGCTATTAAGTTCAATGGCGAATCCAGCTTTGTGATCCCCACTTGGTATGTTATCCCTTAATTCCAAAAATTCAATGATGGCCTCATCATTTTAGAAGTGGTCAAGACATGGGGGATTAGGTTGGTTCCATTTGATGAGTACAAGATGAATAATGGGCATTACTTCATCGATTAGGTTAAGTTCGTTAGATGTGTCAGTGAGGGTTAAGACATTATGGTGAAGGTCATTGATGGTACTCTCCCTATTAGAATCAGGCGTAGGATGTGACATAGGGTCCGTGGAAGATGTTTCCAGCTTAGGAACCCAAGAGGTCATTATCTATGCTTCTCCGTAAATAGGGATGTCTTTGCAAGGTGGAGGTATTGATGTGTCTTCCTCATCTGAAGTATTAAGCTGAATGGAATCAAATTCCCATTCATGTGAGTCAGTCTCTGAATAACTTTCCAGCATCTGATTACTATACCATACTGGGATGTCCTTTGTGTTAAATACTGCAGGTGTGATCGGTTGATGTACCTTTGTAGATGAAATGATCGGTGCTACAAGAAGGATGATCGGGATCAATGAATCCAATACGGGGAGTATCAGTAATGTTGACTCAGCTGCTTCTGCTGGAACTGCTGGTGTTATAGATACTGCTATGGGTTCTGATATAGTTGTTGTTGCTAATGGTGCTATTGATGTTATTGCTGCTACTGATGGGATTACTGGTTTGATTAGTGAGATGATTGGCATTGTAGATGGTTGTGTTGGGATTTTGAGCCTCGGTGGGGCAATTGCGATGGTGTTTGATGTTGCTTTGATAATGAAAGGTATCCTCTTTGCAATAGGCTGATATCGTGGTTTGCTGGGTTTTCCTTTGAATCTGAGTTTAGGAAAGATCTCCTTTCGAAAGCCTAGGCCTGCATTATCCTTGGGCTTTAATTCCGATAGCAGTGATTAATGTCTTCCTTGTTTGCAAGGTCCCAAAGCACTTTGACCATCATAACCCATTCTTTGCATAATGAGGAGGCCTTTGCCATACTAATCTATGGGAAGTGTAGCTTGCGGTATATCAGTGGTGATGGGATCTTTATAGATCCATTCCGCTAAGTCCTCATCTTTGGTGTCTTCTTCTTGACTCTTCCCAAGGATGAAAGTCGTCAAGGCACATGCTGGCATGATCAGTGGTTGCTGAAGTAAGTGTTGTGGTTTGCCATGTGTTCTAGGAGAAATGAGCATTTGTCCCACACAAAAGAGTTGACTTAAGTTGTATTCCCCAGGATCTTCCTCTGTTATTTTTATCTTAAGTTTTTCTTGCTTGGGTATAGTGGTGTTTTAATTGGCAAGAGAGGCTGGACTTATATATGATGTGAAGGAAATGGCTTCTCTATTGTTAGGAACGGTAACCTCTGGTTGATGACTGATATTATGACAATATGCAAAGGGATTTGCATCACCCAGGATTGTGATCTCTACACCGTTATGTGGGAACTTGATACATTGATGGTAGGTAGATGGAACGGCTTGCATGGCATGTATCCAAGGTCTTCCTAAGAATAGATTGTATGACAGAGGAAGGTCTAGAACCTGACAGATGATGTGTTTCACCATAGGGCCTACTCGGATTGGTAGTACCACAGCTCCTTTGGATGAACGCTCTGCATCGTCATAGGCTTTGATTGTGATCTTCTTACAGGGATCCACTAATTCTATTGCATATCCCAAAGCGGTGACCAACTGCAGTGTACAAATATTTAAGCTTGCTCCATTGTCGATCAAGACTCGCTTGATCCTATGTTGGTTGATAAAGCCTTCAATGTGTAGTGAAGTGTTATGAGGTTGCTAGAAGGAAGAGTTGTCACTTTTGGAAAAAGTGAGACAGGGTGATGACTTTAGACTTCCAACCATGGCTTGGAGTTGATCTGTATTTAGGTTTGCAGGGACTGACGCCTCTTGGAGAGCTTGATCCAAGATTGTTTTATGAGATGGAGATAGGCGCAATAGCTCTAAAACGGATATAAGCGCAGGCGTTTTGTCTAATTGTTCCACAAGATTGTACTGCTTTGGTATGGAGGTGGTGCCTTATGGAGCTGCCTTTATGGTAACCTTGTCGCGACATGTAACAACATTGCAATTGGAGCTGGGATTTTTTATGGTTATAGTTGCAATTTGTTCACTAGCATCGTACAGGTGATTTACAATGTAATTATACGCGGCCTGCGTATAATCAGTGGTATCAGTGCCTCTCCTGGAAGTAGAAGGACCCCTTTGATCTTGTGATGGAAGTGGATTTTTGAACATCAGATGATCATTGTTTGTCATCTTTGGGTCATGCCCTTCGATTTCAATTTCACCTTGGTCAATAAGATCCTGAATAAGATCTTTCAATCTGTGACAATTACTTGTCTTGTGTCCTCTCCCTTGACGGAAATCAAAATGTTCAGTATCCCTCCACCATGCAGGTTTGACTTGAGGTTCATAGTTTGATGTTTTAGGTAGAGTTACCAAATTTTGAGAAACCAGTTGTCGCAACACTGTTTTGATGGGTTCCCCTAAGGGAGTGTAGGTTCGCTTTTGTTTTTGTTGACGCAGTCTAGGTTCATCATGAGATGTGATGTGACCTTGATTTGAAGGAACAACTGTGTTAGTTTGAGGTGGGGAATTCTGTCCTGCAAATCGAACTACAGGTTGTGCACTTTTGATAGTTCTGGCGTCCACAACCCCGCCGTTGATGATATTTTTGTTTTTGTTCCAGAAGTTTGGTTTGTCACTATTGAAGCATGGGCGAGGACCATCCTTTGGTTCATTATAGATTTTGATAAGTCCTTTCTTGATGAGAGCTCGCTCACATTTTAAGCCCTTGGTGATCATATCATTAAAAGAGTCTATGTCTTTGAAATCCAGGTGAAACTCCATTTCTTCGTTTAAGTTGGAAATAAATATTTCCACTAGTTCTTGTGCAGGTAACTGAAGAGAACGTCTGCTAGACATTTGACGCCATCGTTGCAGGAATACTGAGAATAGTTCACCTGGTTTTTGTTTAGTGTTACACAGATCAGCCATGGTGATATCACGTTCAATGTTATGAGAGTAATGTGCCAAGAACTTCTGAACTAGCTCTTCAAAGGTCCTAATGCCACCTGGTAGTCAAGAAAACCATGATGTGGTTGTTCCTCCCAAGCTTTGGGGAAAAAGTCGCATTAGGTATGTGTCCTCATATGCCACTTCGAGGCAAGCTGAATGAAATTCTCTGACATGATCGCGAGGATCTCCCTTTCCTCTATATTTTTCGAATTTGGGTGTTTCGAATCCTCGTGGAAAAGGTGGCATATAAAGATTCCTATCAAAGGGATAGGGACAAATGTCATTGAGTGAAAATTAATTAGTCTTCACACCACTATGAAGTTGTTGGGCGAGATTTTCAACTTGTTGCCGCAACATCTCTATTTCATTTAAAGAAGGAGGTGGTGGGTTACCTCAAGGAATGTTATATCTGATGGGATCTCTACCTCTTTCTTCTTCATGGTGACTTTGTCATTCTGATGTTTGTCTTAATTGGGAAAGATCAAAGTCAGAGGGGAGCTTGGCTCCTTCTTGAGCGAGCCTTAAAAAGTGAGCATATGCATTGCTCCTGAGTATTTCATCAAAAAGTTTGTTAAAGAGAGGGTTATGCTGGGCCCTTTCTATTGCTACAAGAGTAGGATTACTTGGGTTTTCGTCATTCGCATTTCCTCCAAGTGCTTCTTGAAATTCATCGATATTTTCCTCTTCTTCTTCAATTTCCATTTCTCGTTGCCTTGACCGTAATCGGGTTTGAGCCATTTTGTTTATGAGTCTTTGTTGAAGTTGGGTGAAAATGATGATGAGTTATTGATGAAATGAAAGATTGATAGTTGATGAATTGTGTTGCATGTGGATCTCTAGCACTTAAAGGTAGATGTGACCGAAATTCTTTCTTTGAATTGCTTGTTTGTTTTTGATAAGGTTTGTTGTGATAAGGTTTAGAGAAATCTGAGATGTGTTACAGACTTAACTACCTAGTAATGAGAGGATTCACTCATGAACTAGTTTTAACCTGTGTAGATATGTCTCTTAGGATGAGCTTATCCTAGCTGTAGAAACAATCTAAAAAGTGATGGGATGTGTTTGATTCAAGCAATATCCAAAAGAGAACTTAGGACAAGAACCTCTTAATGTTTTGAGAGTTGGAACGGATTGATGATGAAGTGATGATGTATGAATGAGATAATGGATGAAATGTTTTAACTTCAATAAAAGCTTTGTGTCACAAATGGAACAAATTTTACCTCTTCCCTTTCAGGCGTTGGTGGCATTTCTCGAGCTATGTTGTATGTGATACAAATGTTTGGGAAGAAGTTGGGATTAATCTTGCCTCCTTGGTTTTTGTGATAACTCAAAGCTCTATATTGCATAAAAGCTTTGCGGTTTAATGATTCTGAATCAAATTTGTTTGTTTTGCCTTAAAGGTAGAGACGCATGTGACATAGAAAAACTCTATGAGAGACAAAGATTTGTCTATTTAGATAGAAGAATTTCCTCCTTTTGATCAAAGCCTTTGAACTCAATGGTCTTCTTTTCAAGGTGACGTTTTGATGAAGATTCTTCTTTCTCAAGATGTGAAGAATGGTCATAAAGTTTGATACTTTTCTCTTTGTTTTTGATCTTTTGGTTGTTTTTTGAAAGATGTTTGGTTGGATGAATACTTGTTTTGATTTTTGGATTTTATGATGTTTCTTTGACAAGAAAACAAAGCAAGCACAAAAAACACAAGAATGTTTGCCTTAAAGGCACAAATGAGTATGGGTCTAGATCAACCCAATCCTTGGACTTTTTATGACCCTTTCCTTTAAGTGTTTTTTAGGTGCTTTTCTTTCCAAAGCCTGAAGTCGGCTCAATTTGTACTTGGTCTTTGACTCAAAATGAAAACACTTCAAACACTTTGTATCCCTAAGGTCAAATGGCCAGTTGTGATAAATTCAACCCACATCTTGATATTTCTTTGACTTTGGTACTACATACCTAATGAATCCCATTGTAGCAGGTAAGAATGTGATATACTAAGTCTTGCACGAGCATAACAAATAGATGATCCCTATGATGGGGGAGTCACCACTTTTATCAAGCCACAAGTGACTTTTTAAAAAGCTATGTTTCTACTCAAAGAAATATGTATGGTGAGTATCTTGGGAGCAAAACCATCTATACTCTTGCACTGAATTGTATCTCAAATATTCTTAATCAATAGAACGGGTGGGCTACTACTTAAAGGTGTTTAGTAATGTTAGATGTTTTTGGACATAAGTTCATTCTGCAGTGACTCACTTAAGAGCCTTGTAACTTGTGGTGAGGCCCATTTGTCCTTTCGGCAAGTTACACTGTAGGAACAACTATACCCAAGGCTACAGCTTTCGCTCTCACCTGATTTCTATAGCGGCTCGAAGGATTTACCATGCGAGGTCCTTCCCAAGAGTGATGTGTCTCTTGGCAGGCCTCTCTTAAAAATATAAACTTTGAGTGTTACTAACACTTTTCTCTTGCACCTAGGACCACGAAAGCCAAGGGAGAGGATAGTGTGTGTTAGAAGTAGGACCACTCGACCAACTCTTTTTGAACAAGTGTGCCAAACACAAAATGCACTTGTTCCTTTTAACTTGCCATCGCAATGTGTTTTAACTATTTGGAGATGTTGCTCCAACAATCATGGTGTTCTTTTTAACTTCAAATTCAAAGTTTTTGAGTAAACTAGAACTTTGAAAATCCCGGTCAACTTAATTTGAAGCATGTATGCATGAAGGAAAATTGCTTTGCAAAAATTGAGACAAGTTAATTGTGAATTTTATTTGCACCAAAATTGAAGTGTGGATTGTAAATTTTTGCTTAAGTTTGATGCTAGAAAATAATTTTGTCTTGTTGATTTTAAGCACCAAATGAAAAATTAAGCCGAAACTTGCAATAAACAAAGTTGTTTTGTTCAATTTTAGAGCACCAAATACAAAATTTGATCCTAGCTTGCAAGAAAGCAAATTTTGTTTTGTTCAATTTTAAAACACCAAAAATAAGTATTTTTTTTTGTTTTTTTTTAATTTTCAAGGAAGTTGGCTTTAGACCTGCACAAGAAATGAACAATTAGTAAAAACTGAACCTATGGTGGGCTTCTACAAGCCTAAGAATTTTTACTTTTTCGGTTACAGGGTCTTGTTTACAATGTTCAGTTATAATAGCGCTACTCTGTGTTTAAACAGAAGTGCTATTTAACACAAACGCGCTAATAAAGACACAACAACACTAAAAGTAAAATTTTGACAGCAAAAGTGATAGAGCTAAAACATGCTCAAAAATGCCAAAACGAGTTCAAAAGTGCTAAAACAAGGTCAATAGCGCCAAACTTGGTACGATAGCGCTATTGTAAGAACAATAGCGCTAGAATAACAAGTTGCAATAGCGCTACAACGTGATCAAAAGCGCTAAAGCGCAACCTGTGTGTCAAGTTCAACATTCAAACATGTTAGTTGTAAAAAAAGAATTATTTTTTTAGGTGTTTGGATTCACGTCGGGTTCACCAAATGATGCTTGGCAAGTGTTAGATTAAAACTTGTGTTAGTATAACACACAAAAAAACACAAGAAATCGTTAGTGTTATTCAACCAAGAACTAATCTAAGCAGGTATATCAAAAGAGATACTAAGATCATGCTAACATATTTAACAAATGACACAAATATAAGAAGGCATCTCCAAATGCCTCTTAACATGTTTTTAGCTCCTCCTTTGTTCCTCTCCTCTCCAAGTTCCAAAATAGTGTAGCTCTGAGCAGCTTTTTGCACTATGGATGCTTATGGGGATTCAAGATTGTAAATGATCTCAAGCTTATGCTATGCAAGTGTAAAACAAACTAATTAAACATATTATGAAAAAGAACTAAGATTTATTTTAGTCCAAGATAACAATATGTTAGTGATTTATGCTGAATGCTCTCTAAAATTCACTATAGATTAAATGCATACAAGTTTTCAGGATCTAGATTATGAAGAAATGGGCTCTATTTATAGAAAAAATGGAGCAATGGATGGTTGAGATTGAGTAATCTCAACAAGGGTCAAGATTGAATGATTTGAGATCCATGTGAGGGCTTTCAACCCAATCCCAAGATGACAAGTGTCAATGTGAGATAGGTTGAGAGGAGAGGGAATAAGCATTAAATGCTTGACATGACCTTGGGAGTTAAGGTCAAGGTTAGTTGAATGGATAAATTCTTTATTCAAAGAATAAAGCTTTTATCCAATGGATAAACTCTCGTGCAAAGGCAAAAGGAATAAACATGGTCAAAGCAATAAATGCTTGAGGAGACACATGAGTGCAAGTTGAAATAACCATAAATGGTTATGTAAGAGCCATTAATGGTCATGTAAGAGCCATTAGTGGTTTTGGAAGACTTTGGAGGTTAAATTGTTAAACACACAAAGCATTAAATGCTTTTCAAAGACTTTGAAGTCTTTGAGAAGTGACTCCATGTTGCTTAGGAATGTGACAATAATTAGGGGATGGATTAGGTTAATTAGGAAGGGGTTAGAAGAATCTAGAAGGGGATTTAGGAATGCAAGTGGATTTGGTGGGTGAAGGAAAATTGGATTTTTAATTAAAATAAATTAATTTATTTCAATAAATGTGTGCAAGTTGCATTTGTAGGAAAATGCAAGTGGGGGGATAAATGATTTAAATAAATATTTGATTTAATTTATTTAAAAGAGGAATAGGGGATTAAATGAAATAAATATGATTTATTCATTTAATTGATTTGAATTTGGTTAAATGAATTAATTAAAATAAATTGAATAATTTATTTAATTAATAGAAGAATGTTTGGAGATGAGTTAGTTAAATATTAATTTAATTAACTGATGGCTAGTGGATTTTTAATTAAATAAATAGCAAATATTCATTTAATTAGAATGGACAGATTTATGTGACTACACATACCTAATGTGACTTTTTCCCCAAAGCTTAGGAGGAACAACCACATTATGGTTTTCCCGATTACCAGGTGGCATTAGGACATTTGAAGAGTTAGTCCAGAAATTCTTGGCACATTACTCACACAAAATTGAACGTGATATCACCATGGCTGATCTATGTAACACTAAACAAAAACCGGGTGAGCTATTTTTAGTCTTTCTGCAAAGATGGCGTCAAATGTCTAGCAGACGTTCTCTTCAGTTACCTGAACAAGAACTAGTGGAAATATTTATTTCGAACTTAAATGACGAAATGGAATTTCACCTCGATGTCAAAGACACATACTCTTTCAATGACATGATCACTAAAGGCTTAAAATGTGAGCAGGCTCTCATCAAGAAATGACTTATCAAAATCTATAATGAGCCAAAAGACGACCCTCGCCCACGCTTCAATAGTGACAAACCAAGCTTCTGGAACAAAAACAAAAATATCGTCAACGACGGGGTTGTGGATGCAAGAACTATCAAAAGTGCACAACCTGTAGTTCAATTTGCAGAACAGAATCCCTCACTTCAGACTAACACAGTTGCTCCTCCAAATCAAGGTCGCATCACATCTCAAGATGAACCCAGACCGCGTCAACAAAAACCAAAGCGAACATACACTCCCTTAAGGGAACCCATCGAAACAGTACTACGCCAATTGGTTTCTCAAAATCTAGTAACCTTACCCAAAACATAAAATTATGAACCTCAAGTCAAACCTTCCCTGGTGGAGGGATACTGAGCATTGTGATTTCCATCAAGGGAAAGGACATAATACAAGCAATTGTCATAGATTGAAAGATCTTATTCAGGATCTTATTGACCAAGGTGAAATTGAAATCGAAGGACATGACACTAAGACAACAAACAATGATCATCTTATGTTTAAAAATCCACTTCCATCACAAGATCAAAGGGGTCCATCCACTTCAGGGAGAAACACAAATACCACCAATTATACGCAAGCCGCATATAATTATACTGTGAATCACCTATACGATGCCAGTGAACAGATTGCAACTATAACCATAAAAAATCCCAGCTCCACTTGCAATGTTGTTACACGTCAAAGCAAGATTACCATCAAAGCGGCTCCATAAGGCACCCCATCTATCCCAAAGTAGTATAACCTTGTGGAACAGTTAGACAAAACGCTCGCACTGATATCTATTTTAGAGCTATTGCGCCTATCTCCATTCCATTAAACAATCTTGGATCAAGCTCTCCAAGATGCGTCAGTCCCTACAATCCTAAATACAGATCAATTCCAAGCCATGGTCGGAAATCTAAGATCATCACCTTGTCTCACTTTCTCGGAAAGTGACAACTCCTCCTTCCAGCAACCTCATAACGCCTCACTCCATATTGAAGGGTTTATCAACCAGCATAGGATCAAGCGAGTCTTGATCGACAATGGAGCATGCCTGAATATTTGTACTCTACAATTAGTCACAGCTTTGGGATATGTAATAGAATCAGTGGATCCCCGCAAGAAGATCACAATCAAAGCCTATGATGATGTTGAACGTTCATCTAAAGGAGCTGTGGTACTACCAATCCAAGTGGGCCCTATGGTGAAACACATTATCTGTCAAGTTCTCGACCTTCCTCTGCCATAAAATCTATTGTTAGGAAGAACTTGGATACACGCCATGCAAGTCGTTCCATCCACCTACCATCAGTGTATCAAGTTCCCGCATAATGGTGTAGAGATCACAATCCTAGGCGATGCAAACCCCTTTGCATATTGTCATAATATAAGTCATCAACCAGAGATTACCATTCATAACAATAGAGAAGCCATCTCCTCTATATCATACGTAAGGCCAGCCTCTCTTTCTAGTTCAAACACCACTATACCCGAGCAATAAAAGCTTAAGATGAAAATAGCAGAGGAAGGTCCTGGGGAATACAATTTAAGCCAACTCTTTTGTGTTGGACAAATGCCCACTTCTCCTAGGACACATGGTAAACCTCAACAATTACTTCAACAACCACTAATCAAGCCAGCATGTACTTTGACGCCTTTCATCCTGGGAAAGAGTCAAGAAGAAGAAACAAGAGATGAAGACTTAGCAGAATGGATCTATAAAGATCCCATCACCACCAATACTCTGCAGGCTAAGCTTCCCACAGATCAATATGGCAAAGGCCTTCTCATTATGCAAAGAATGGGTTATGATGGTCAGAGTGCTTTGGGACCTTGCAAACAAGGAAGACATGAACCGCTGCAACCAGAATTAAAGCCCAAGGATAATACAGGACTAGGCTTTCAAAAGGAGATCCTTCCTAAGCTCAGATTCAAAGGAAAATCTAGCCAACCACTATATCAGCCTATTACAAAGAGGTCACCTTTGATTATAAAAGCAACATCAAACACCATGGCAACTACCCCATCAAGGCTAAAAATCCCAACACAACCATCTACAATACCCATCATCCCACCAAACAAACCAGTAACCCCATCAGTAGTAGCCATAACATCAATAGCACCATTAACAACAACAACTTTATCATAACCCACGATAGTATCTACGACACCAACAGTTCCAGTAGAAGCAGTAGATTCAACACTATTGATACTCCTCACATTGGATTCATTGATCCCCATAATCCTTCCTACAGCATCAATTATTTCATCTACATAGGTACATCAATCGATCACACCTACAGTGTTTAACTCAAAGGACATCCCAGTATGGTATAGTAATCGGATACTGGAAAGTGACTCAGAGACCGACTCACATGAATGGGAATTTGATTCCATCCAGCTCAATACTTCAGATGAAGAAGACGCATCACTACCTCCACCCCACAAAGACATCCCTGTTTATGGAGAAGCATAGATAAAGACCTCTTGGGTTCCTGAGCTGAAACTTCTTCCATAGACCCTATGTCACATCCTACGCCTGATTCTAACAGGGAGAGTACCATCAATGACCTTCACCACAACATCTTAACCCTCACTGACACATCTAACAAACTTAACCTAATCAATGAGGTAATGCCCATTATCCATTCGGAACTCATCGAATGGAACCAACCTAATCCCCCATGTCTTGACCTTTTCCAAAATGATGAGGCAATCATTGAATTTTTGGAACTATGGGATAACATACTAAGCGGGGATCACAAAGCTGGATTCGCCATTGAACTTAATAGCGCAGCATACTTTGGGGCGGATGCCAAACCTTTAAGCTGCAAAAATATAACAATAAAACATGGATCTTCCAGTGAAAACCACACTGTGGCACTATTTGATCCAAAAAAAGTAAAAAGAAAGAGCGTATCTAATGGTGAAAACCTCTCTGAGGCACCGGAGGATGAAAGGTTTGACATTCTCCCTGCTAGTACACAGTAGGAATGGTCGACAATTCTCATTGAAGAGACAAAAGAATACAATGTGGGGACTCCTGAAACACCTCACCACATACGTCTGGCATCTTTTTTAAATCCAAAGGAACAAACTAAGTTTGTAGAGTTCTTCCAGAAGCGTCAGATCAACTTCGCATGGTCATATGCAGACATGCTTGAGCTTGATCCTGATTTAATCATGCATCACCTCACCATAGCAGAAGGAGCCAAACCTGTCAAGCAGAAGATTCACAAGATGCATCCTCAGATTGCAGTACTAGTCAAAGCAGAACTCAAGAAACTCCTAGATGTTGGTTTTATTAGACCAATTGATTATGCAAATTGGATATCCAATATTGTGCCTGACGGCAAACCAAATGGGGGCATCCGTATTTTTACTGACTTCAGAGATCTAAATAAGGCATGTCCTAAGGATGACTTCCCCCTATCGAACATCGACATAATAGTAGACCTAACAGCAAGACATGCAATGCTTTCTCTCACGGATGGCTTTTCAGGATACAATCATATAAAGATCACACCAGAGGATCAACATAAGATAGCCTTCACATGTCCATGGGGCACATACTGCTGGAATGTAATGCCTTTTGGTCTCAAGAATGCAGGAGCGACCTATCAACGAGCAATGACCACCATCTTCCATGACATGATGCATACCATAATGAAAGATTAGTTCGATGACTTACTAGCAAAATCACTCACAAGAGAAGGTCATCTAGACATATTGGAGAAAATCTTTGATAGATTGGAACAATATCATGTTCAACTCAACCCAAAGAAATGTGTCTTTGGAGTAACCTCAGGGAAGCTTCTAGGATACATTGTCTCAAGCAAAGGCATTGAAGTTGATCCAGCAAAGGTCAAAGCAATCATGGACATGCCACCTCCAAAGAACATCAACCAACTAAGGACACTACAAGGGCGGCTTCAATCTATACGAAGATTCATTGCACAACTAGGAGATAAGTGTCACCCCTTTACACACCTGTTACACAAGAACATCCGCTTTTAATGGGATACCAGATGCCAACAAGCATTCCAAATGCTTAAGGACTATCTCATGAATACACCATTGTTGATTCCACCCGATCCAAGCAGATCTTTATTACTCTATATATCAACAACAAGTATAGCATTGGGTGTACTATTGGCACAACACAATGCAGAAGGGAAAGAGTGTGTTGTTTACTACATCTCTCGCACATTGGTTGGTTGTGACCTTAATTACACACCTATTGAGCGAGCTTGCCTAGTAGTAATCTTGGCAGCCACTAAATTGAGGCACTATCTGTTAACACACAAGGTAAAACTCATTGCAAAGATCGATCCACTAAAGTACTTACTCAGCAAAGCGGCATTGACTGGCCGCTTGACCAAATGGGTGATGATTCTAAGTGAATTTGACATCGAGTATGTAGATCGTAAAGCTATCAAAGGACAAGTTATTGCAGATCAGTTGGCCGATGCACCACTCATAGGCGATCATCCCCTCATTTCCAATTTTCCAGATGAAGAGATATTCCTAATCACAACAACACAACCATGGAAACTATACTTTGATGGTTCATACACTAGGCATGGCTTGGGGGCAGGCATTTTGTTTATCACACCTCAAGGTGACAACATCCCGAAATATTATAGACTCACATTTCCATGCACCAACAATATAGCAGAGTATGAGGCCTTGATCACAGGACTCAGGCTAGCCATACAATGGAAGTTACAAGAACTACAAGTATATGGCGACTCCCAACTGGTCATTCGATAAGCAACTGATGAATATCAGACTAAAGATGACAAACTTATGCCATACAAACAAATGGTGGATAGTCTAAAGGCATCATTTACTACTATCACCTTCGAGCAGATACCAAGAGATCAGAATCGCGTTGTTGACGCTATGGCTACCATTGCATCTCTCTTAGATCTTCCACAGAATTCAACACGCTACGAGTTCTTGGTAGAACAGCTTTGGATCCTCGCTTATGATATTCCCGAATCCGAGAGGATATGTCACCTTGTCGGTTCCAAATCCCCATGGTACGGTGAGTTCTATACCTATATCCGTGATCATACACTTCCTCCTAACCAATCGAATAACCAACGTAAAACCTTCATTCGCCAAACCGCTCGGTATACCATTATTGTTGAAACCCTATATCGATGCAGTCTTGATGGTACTCTCCTTTGATGTCTGGAGTAGGATGAGATAACAAAGGCCTTGGAAGAGGTACATGAAGGAATTTGTGGAACTCATGCAAGCAGTCCATCACTAGCCAAGAAACTCCTGCGCACTGGATATTATTGGCCATCTATGGAAAAAGATTCCTACTACTTTGTCAGAAAGTGTAAGAAATATCAAGTTCATGGAGACCTGATACATGCATTGGCACAGGAATTGTAACCAATCACAACACCATGGCCTTTTTGTCAATGGGGTCTTGACCTTGTGGGTAAAATTCATCCATCTTCATCCAACGACCACAAATTCATTATCACTGCCACCGAATACTTCACAAAGTGGATCGAAGCTGTTCCACTTACCCAAGTCACCAGCAAGCAAATCGCCTCATTCATCCTTAATTAAATCATCTACCGGTACGGTGTACCCATGTCTATCATCATAGATAATGGTCTTCCATTCAAAAATCAGGATGTCTGTGACCTCTGTGAGAAGTTTCACATCCAACACCGCTTTTCCATGTCCTATTACCCACAAGGCAATGGTCAGGCCGAAGCATCAAATAAAAACATATTAAGAATCCTCAAGAAGACAGTCAATGATGTCGGTCGTGACTGGCACGTCCAATTGAATCCAACACTATGGGCATATCGAACTAGCATTCGAACCCCTACAGGAGCAACTCCCTACTCACTAGTCTATGGCGCAAAAGCTATCTTACCTATTGAAGTTGAGATACCATCTCTACGGGTTTCCTTGCACAATCTCATTGATGATGAAGCATACAGAGTATCCCTTCTCCAAGACTTAGAGCTACTTGATGAGAAATGACAAGCTGCATACAATCACCTCAAGGCCTATCAGCAAAGCATGAGCAGAAGCTACAATCACTGCATTAGACCTCATACATTTGAGGTAGGTGATCTTGTTCTTTGAGAGAATCCTCACAACCAACCAAACCGCGAACATCAAGGAAAGTTTGAATCAAATTGGCTGGGTCCATATGTTGTCCCTACTATATTTGGGTCTGGGGCATATCAGTTGGCTACTACAGAAGGAGAACCGCTAGCAGATCCAATCAACAACATGCACCTCAAACAGTTTTATACCTAAAAGCTGTACAGAAAAACACCAATAATATTCAGAAAATTGTCCTGAAGAAAATACAAAAACATCAAAATAGTAAAGAAAAATCATGCATCCAAACGGTGAACAACCACTTTGGTGGCACCTTGGGTTAGTATGATGGTGAAAACCTGGCAAACAAGCGCCACTCGTAAAGGCTATGGCTCCATTGTCTTTTAAGCTTGTTGCGATCACATTTATTTCATTCACACATCCATCCACCCAAACCATGGCTTGTTATTGATCTACAATCAAGAAAAGTACTTAATGCATCTTGCATCCCGCTTTTTCATAGTCATGTCTAAACTGGGGGCAATGCCCTTAACCTATTGATGGAAGTGGGTTCTACATTGTTTTGTAATTCACTGCATTCTTCATTCCAAAACTATCTCACAAAATACCAAAAACATTGGAAAATATCTCACAAAATCCAAAAAAACATTCAAAAATCACAAAATCCAAAAACATTGGAAAACATCGAAAATCAAACAAAAACATGGCAACACATTGTACATACTTATCCAAGCAGATACCAAACAATCATTGAAAAATACTCGCACGATGATCACTTCTCAAATTGACCAAACAATCAACATCAAAACTCAAACTGTCTTCAACAAGGATGCATCCTTCCTTACCAAGACAAAGACAAGATAACATTTTCTTTGACAAGAAAATTTTGTTTAAGCTATTAAATACTTGGTTGATTTGTGGGTTATTTAGTCATATCAGGTTCCTACAACATTGTTTGTGTATCTTCAGCACATTATTCCGATGAAGTTTTGGGGCATGTACTAATGGTGTCTACGTGGGAAGTTCACTAAGCTACGTGATCATAGGCAAAATACAGTCATAGATCGCTACGACTTCCTGACTACATCGTATACCTCGACCATATGAGCATGAACCATTACCAAGGATCCATATTATTTATTCTTTATGTATGTTGGTTACTTACCGGTCCAATGCTCTTTCTTTGGTTCCTCCTACCTCATCCAAATTGGATAAAGGTTTCTATCTCTTATTATGGTATGAACTTGTCTCAGGATATGATCAACAAAAGATCAAGGAGGACGTTCCAAGTCATGCATGAAAGGAGATGATCCTTGTCTATTCCGCAAACAATACTCAGGTCAACTTGACCCATTATATCAAGTTGTTTGTATTAACTTGCTATATCAAAATCCATGTAAGGAATACTCAGGTCATCTTGAATCATTATGTCAAGTTGCTTGTATTTTCTTACAACATTTTAAAGCTCGAAGATGAAAAATAAAGCACTATGGATCGTCATTTCATCTCATCTGTTTATATTGCATTCCGTTGAATACCGTCCATCCATTTACTCATTTATTTACATAATTTTGCATGCAAGTGTGAACAAAGTTAAATATGAGTCGTTATGTGAAAATTGAGTTGGTTTTGGATACAATCACGACAGAGCACTCTGATACATCATCACGTGCATCATGCAAAGTCTAAACAACCTTGCATTCATCCCATCATCATTTCATTACATTTTTAGTCGCATTTGCATTATTCTTTAGCCATTTATTAGCGTGCATTTATTAATCATTTAGTTGCACTTACCCCATTTAGTTCATTCTCATTTTACTTGCATTAGTATCATTATATCATTTCATTATTACACTCATGACATTTAGATTCACTTACATAAATAATTGTCCTTATTTTGCATTTCCTACCATGATTACTCATTACTATACATTCATTTTAAACATCTGTTAGTGATCATCATTTATCATCATTTCCACACTCATGTATCATACATTTGTTTAGGTGTCCATAATTGCATACATTCATTTATCTATTCATTAGTTAAAGTGCATTCATTCATCCATTGTATCTCACTTAGGATTCATTAGATTGCATTCATTATCCCTCTTAGTTGCATTACGGTGCAGTTATTCATTAAACAGGAGTTGCATTATAATCACATTATCATTTTACTTCCTCATATTTTGACATTTAGAAATCATCATTTAAACATTTATACTTTACATTTTGTTTGTCCACATATAAATTCATTTTTAAACCATCTAGATGTATATACATAAATAAATCATTCATTCGAAAGCATTTGCATTAACATCATTACATATCATTATCCCATCCTTATGTTAGTATAAAGAACAAACTACTATCTATACCATCATAAATCATCATTTTATTATGCATACATAAACATCATGGCATTGCATACATCTGACATTCTATCCCAAAAAAATCAAAATGCACACATATATCAACCCGCATCCACATGTTAGCATCCAACATCATACAACATGCATATAGAAATCATCTCATAAACACATACATATAGCAAAGTACAAGTATCCATCTAAGCATAAACTCCATACATATCAAAATGCATATCACAAAAATATGGGATCTTCTCATATATATCATCTCATGTATCATAGTACAATGAAGTCTACAAAATCGACTACCAAGGGCCATCCAAGACATAGTCCAAGATAACAATATAAATACATGCATGCAAAAATTCTCTCTTAGATGCCACTCTGACCAAATGTTGCACCACCATCACCACCTGCTCCCCCATTAGTCCCTACACCATCTGATCTATCTCTCTGTGGAGGCCCCATCAAACCCCGACTAGCTCCTGCACCACCTGACCTATTAGAGGACCCATCACACCCCCACTGCTCTGCATCCTCTGAGACCGCTTTGATCTAGCCTGCCGCATCTGTGAATAGCTTAGTGCTCGCTGACTAGCTCGCACCACCTGCTCATATAAACCTCGCCAATACTCTATCTCAGCCTGTGCTCGTCAGACCTCCCTCACCAAAGCCTCCATAGACGACCCCTATCCAAGTACTCCCTCCAAGGCCCGCACTCTCTCCTGCAACTGAGTCACTCTCTCCACCGCACCATCCCTCTCCCGTAGCACTACAGTCAGCTTTGACTCTCATGCAAATAGCTGCACACCTCTAGCTGAAACCTCCACCTCCAGATCCTCAACTTGTGTCTCGGCTATTGTAAGTCGAGTCTGCAGCTATAATATCATATGCTCTCGAGGATCTCCAATGGCTCCCTCCCCTATATCCATAGGTGCCTCACCTATAGTTCCCTCTCCAGTGGCTCCCTCCCCTCTATCCATCGGTACCTCCCTCTCTCCCATACCTCTCCCACCCAATCTAACTCCTCCCTGCATCAGAGGTCCCTGTAATATCTGCAATGGAAAACCACCTCTCCCTCTCCATTGCACTCGCCCACCACCGACACCTCCACCTCCGAATCCACCACCTCCACCATCCCCCCTCCTCCTCCTCCATCACCACCTCCTCCATCACCACCATCCCCTCTCCCTCCTCCATCTACTATAGGTCCTCGACCTCCTCTCCTCCTCCATCTTCGTCCCCTCTCCTCCTCAAAATCTGGAATCGGCTCTACTGGATCTGATATCCAAAGTATCGGATGAGTCGCCATATACTGTGTATACTCCTCTTACACCCCTGCATCTACCACCCTCAGCCATATATCCCATGGCCTCTCCTATAGCATCTGAAACTTGGCCAAAGCCTGATCGTAGGGTAGTACTGGCCCCCATGCATACCTCTCTCGTACCACCCTGGCATACTCCCCTGATCCACTAGGCAATCCTTGCTACTGTCAAAACTGTCTCAAAACTCTGCCTGACAACTGTCTCTCCACATGGTAGGTTGTCCTCCCAATGAGGAATCGGATCATGAATATATACGAAAATGCCTCCGCATCATCCTCTTAGGGCTCACACTCAATATAAGGTCTCCAAATAACTGCATCCAAATCATCCAGCACCCGTCGCCACCACTCTAACTTCCCCAGGTGGGGCTGACTCATCATATTACTATACATATACATATATGACTGGTCGACTGCCCGAAACCTCAGACTAATTGGTTGGGTAACTGGTAGGTGCTCCCACGCCCAAATATGCAGCAGCGTAACTCCCACTACCAAAGAGCCCCTCCCTCGGTATACTACCTCATGCAGCTCCTAATATAAGTGCGCTAACACGCACGGTCCCCAGGCAAATTGGGTCCCCTTTGTCATCATCTGCTCGATCACCTGCCCCCAACCCACTGCAAATCCATGTGATCGACGATCTGGCACAGTAGTCCCCCCACAATCCCTGACAGAACTACTGGTAGTGGCTCATACAATGCAGTGATATCCTGCCAAGCTGTCGAACCATCATCAATATAAATGTCCTCATCAAAGAATTGTTGCATCGATAGGGTCCCCCATGCTCTATCATATGTAACCAGCTCACCTCAAATGAGAATATGCAGGATGCGCCATACATCCTCCAGTGTAACAGTCATCTCCCCCCGCGCCAAGTGAAACGTACATGTCTCACTATGTCAGCGCTCTACCAACGCTGTCATCAAACCGTGATTAATTTGAATCACAGACATATGCATCATATCGTACAGCCCAGTCGCTGTAATGCAATCCACCTCAACCTCTGTCAGCCGATCACGTAGCCCTTTGTGGTGGGATGTCTCTCGCGCAACTATAAGATGCACAGATCTTCCTACACAAGTGCAATCAACCATCATTATCAGTTGTTTTGTGTCAAACTTTCTTAAGTTTAAACCTAGACTATCAACAGATACTTTGATCAAGTATCTTCGGGTCTCAACAAGTAAGCAATCATGACACACCTAGACTTCAACAGGCATTTATCCTAATGACCTAAGTCTCACCAGGGCTGCTATGGTTCAAAACAACTCTCACTTCACATCTTCATCCATCCATCATTGGCATCTGAAGATTATTTGTTCAAAAACTGGGGCATCTATTTTTCTACACAAAAGTGCTATTTTGCACACAAAAGTGTTATCTCCTAACAATAGCGCCACTACCCTAACAAAAGCACTTAATCAACTCTTCAAAAGTGCTCAAACTACAATAGTGCTATATCAACTACACAATAATGCTACCTCTCAACAACATCGCTCAATCAACTACCCAATAGCGCTAAAATAGCTATGCAATAGTGCTAACCTTGACAAAAGCATTCAAACTACTACGCAATAGTGCCATAGCAGCACAATAGCACTAATTAATTTAACAAAAACGCCAACACACGGTTTCAGTGCTATTGTCTTGACTCAACTTGGACCTAGCTAAAAATACATCAAAAATGCAGAAAACTCAAAAACTCCAATTCACATACCGCTGGTCCGTAGTCATCTGGCTACTGGAATCGTCAGACTCACTCTAAACGATGCTCTGCTATAGGTACTGACATCCTGACTGCCTCTTGCTCTTCCAGAAAGTCACTATCAGAACTATAATTTCACTATGGTCGCAGATGCAAATGAATTTGTTTTCACCCCTTTCTCCCCATATAAACCCTTCACCGTACCCCTAATTTTTTCCCCGCTCACTGCTGTGGTCCCCGTGAACTTCCTGAGCCTCCCATTTCTCCATTTTATCTCTGATTTCTTCTATTTTTTCACCAGTGTTGCTAAAATCTTCTCTTCTACCACCCTGCCAATTTTCTTTCTTTTTTGCGAGATCGCCCGATTTTTTTAAATTCTTCGGCCCATCTCTCGAGGGGGCATACCACCCATTAAATTAACATTTTATGGGGCATTTCTTCACACCTATTTTTCTTTCTTTGAAACAACGTGATAAACCGCACCGTCTCAAAGAGGGGCAAATGTAGTCACATAAATCTATCTGGTTTAATTAAATGAATATTTCGTATTTATTTGATTAAAAATCCACTAGCCATCGGTTAATTAAATCAATATTTAATTAATTCATTTTCAAACATTCTTCTATTAATTAAATAAATTATTCAATTTGTTTTAATTCATTCATTAAACCAAATTCACAGTCAATTAAATGAATAAATCATATTTATTTCATTTAATCCTCTTTCCTCTTTTAAATAAATTAAATAAAACATTTATTTAAATCATTTACCCCCCCCACTTGCATTTTCCTACAAATGCAACTTGCACACATTTATTGAAATAAATTAATTTTATTTTAATTAAAATCTTATTTTCCCTCCCCCACCAAATCCACTTGCATTCCTAAAACCCTCTTCTAGATTCTTCTAACCTCTTCCTATTTAACTTAATCCATCCCCTAATTGTTGTCACATTCCTAAGCAACTTGGAGTCACTTCTCAAAGACTTCAAAGTCTTTGAAAAGCATTTAATGCTTTGTGTGTTCAGACAATCTAACCTCTAAAATCTTCCAAAACCACTAATGGCTCTTACATGACCATTAATGGCTCTTACATAACCATTTATGGTTAATTCAACTTGCACTCATGTGTCTCCTCAAGCATTTATTGCTTTGACCATGGTTATCCCTTTTGCCTTTGCACAAGAGTTTATCCCCTAGATAAAAGCTTTATTCTTTGAATAAAGAATTTATTCATTCAACCTAACCTTGACCTTAACTCCCAAGTTAACTCTCAGGTCATGTCAAGCATTTAATGTTTATTCCCTCTCCTCTCAACCTATCTCACATTGACACTTGTCATCCTAGGATTGGGTTGAAAGCCTTCACATGGATTGAATATCATTCAATCCTGACCCTTGTTGAGATTACTCAATCTCAACCATCCATTGCTCCATTTTACCTATAAATAGAGCTCACATTCCTCATTTTCAAATCCTCAAGCATTTAACATTCATAGTCATAATCCCGAAAACTTGTATACATCTAAGTTATAGAGAATTTTAGAGAGCATTTAGCATAAATCACTAATATCTTGTTATTTTGGCCTAAAATAAATCATTTTAGCATCATAGCATCCAATATTAGTTTTTATTCACATTTGCATAGCATTTTAGAGTAAAACATTTCAATCTTGAACCTTCATAAGCATCCATAGTGCAAAAAGTTGCTGAGAGCTACACTAGTTTGGAACTTGGAGAGGAGAGGAACAAGGAAGGAGAAGCTACAAGCATGGTAGAGAGCATATGGAGAAGTTTAGTTACTTTTTGTAGATTCCTTAAGCTTTCTTTTTGTTTAGTAGTATCTTTCTTGATATGCTTGCTTAGGATAGTTTTTAATTGGTGATTTCTAACACTAACATCTAACAATTGATTTCTTTTGTTTCTTGTGTTGTGTTTATCCTAACCAGCATTGTCCATTTTGTAGTGCATCAGGTTTTGTGAAGATCTAAGTGTTACCGGTTTATGTGTTTCATAGTCTCACTGTGTTTTACCAGTAGTGCCCCATTTTAGATCGATGATACTGTTTACCAATTAGTGCAGTCTTTACAGTCAAAGTGGTTTAAGGAAGTTTTTGTCTATACTGATTCACCCCCCCTCTCAGTATCTATTGAGTATTTATTGTTCATCATTATTCATCAGTTAGTGGATTTTATTTTCATCATGGGCCGACGTCGGGGGAGTTTCCCGCCCGATGCACAACCAACAATGCAACCCTAGGAAGGGTCCTGCCCTAAAATAGGGTAGGGACACGGGCGCCACGCCCCTATCCTACCCCTTTCTCCAGGGCAGAGTGCGGACGGGGTGATGCAGAGCCCAAGGAAGAAGTTATTTCTGAAGACTGAGCAATCTCCAGTATCCAATTAGGCTAGAGGATTCGAACTACCATGCCTGAGGACCCTAATGCAGTCAAAAATTGCCATGGTCGCTATTATATGACACTATAATATATTTGCTCTCAGATTTTGTATGTGCACAAGAGCTCAACAAATAACAGATTGTGGTTGTAAAGTCGCTTGATCGCAAGAAGGCTTGATAGACGCATTTTCTAGATGGTTGATTAGACACATTAGTTAAATGCATTAGGATTAGAAGGATAAAATATTTCTCTTATATAGAAGACACTTTAGAAAATGGAGGGAGAAGATTAAGAGGTGAAAAAAAAATGGTCAGCTAGGATTAAATAGTAGGTAAAATAAATAATAAATTAATGAAGGGGGTAGGTAGAGAAAAATTAAGAGATAAATGACATGTGTCATGAAGAGAAAAAGCTAATGAATTAAATAAATAAATAAAAATTTATTTAATTAATAAAGGAAGTGGGACCAATTAAATAAATAAAAATGTTTATTTAATTTAGGAAAAAGATAATTTAAATTAATTAAATATTTATTTAAATAAGAAAATGCTAGAAGAGGATTAATAAATTATTTTAATAAATAAAATCTATTTAATTAATAGAAGACTTAAGATAAAATAATTAAATAAATAAAATATTTATTTAATTAAGCTAGGACAATTTTAGGTGTCTACACTTTGAACAACTTTTTTCTTACATTTTTTTGTCCACTACTTGTGGACAAGAAGGTAGTAAAAGTTGTCCAAGTGAAGTTTTGTAATAGTGGCCTTCACACATACATTTTTTTGTCAGAAAAGCTTTCATCAGTAATAGAAATATCTACTGGATTTTCAAATCTGTGAGAGGAAGGTGGCTTTGTGATAAGGAAATGTAGGGTTGGTCAAGCCCTTTCTTTGCATACCATGTTTGCAATGTTGAGGTCTCCAACAAAGTTGGATCGATTAAAATTGTAGTTGAAAAGATAGTATCAAGTGATTTTCCATTCCAAGATATTATACGACCAGACTTGATCAAAAGAATGGGAGGATTCGATTCTCAGGACATATCAAAGATTTGTTTCCTTCAATTTGACAGTGGCAACCCCAAAATGTAATATCTATGGTACAACTCGACATGTCTATGATTGTAGCAGCTTACTTTATTGTGTCGGTGCCATCTCTTTTACATATGGTTGATATAGGGGAGATGGATAAAACTATTCTAGTGACATCTACAAGGGAATTAATAGGAAATGACTCTAGTGAATCTATGCTCTTAATGCAGAAGTTATGCTTGGGTATGGTAGAGCCTATGCATGTGGAAGGACTTATCGTGGAAGAGTTGTGGAGGATTATTTCAAAAGGTTTTGTGGAGCTACTATATTTGGTGTTGGCCACTTTAATATGACCGTTGGAGATCACATAAAGACTATCATAGTGAATAATATGGTAGAAGATATCAACAAGTTCATTAAAACAAGTCACGTGTATTTTAAAACCTAACTTGTCTACAAAATCAAATCCAAAAACTTTCTCATCACATCCTGCATTTTTAAATTCATGAATAGGGGTTTTTGCTAATGCTCAACCTTCAATGGACCATTGTTTGTGATATGGGGTCAATGTTTTAATGGGAATAGTTGGGAAATGGTTCAATGGGTCTTTAGAACTATTTGATGGAAGGTAGGTAGTAGCTTGGAGAAGTGGAGTTGGAGATCCAATGATTGTTGCATTATTTGAAGTTATGTCCAAGCTAACAATTAGGATATCCCTGCAATAAAATGAGATGTCTATTTAGTAAGAAGGTGTATAAGAACAAACAAGAATGAAAAATAATATTGGGAAAATATGGACATATGTGTATTTGTTGAACATATTAAAAGAATATTATCTAAAGAAAAGAAGAAAACCTTTGATTAAATCTTCTTCCAAAACAAGATTGTTCATTTGGTTAGAAAGCAATGTCGGATGGGTGTGCATACCATCAGAGAGTTGTAGTCGATATTTGATATTTGCAGAGTGAGGTTGTTGAATTTAATGTATAGTTGTAACTTGTAAAGAAGGGTCAACAAGAGACATACCTGCAAGGATGTTTGCAATGGCATTTGTAGTTAATGTTTCCATCATTCAATTCAAACTCAGTAGAAGATATTGGCCTACGAATAAGTTGAAATATGACAATTAGATTGCAACAAATAAATTGCAGTCAACATGAAGTTGAAATTGAGTGGGAATAGCATGTTTGTTTATGTAAATTGAAATATGTTCATTTTTTTTTCTACAAATGTAGTTTTCAAAAAAGAAGTCTTCGAACCAGCATTCAAGTTGAGATTGATTTGTTTGAAAAGAATAATTGTTTTAATAGTTATTGAGGTTACCAACCAATATTTCCTTGTTTTTAAGTATCTTTATAAACTATAATATAACTCTTTAATTCCTTGTTAAGCTAGGTTTAAAAGAATAGTTCACCAAACTTAACTCATCTCATCTAAGCTATGTTTAAAAGATGGAGAGCATATGATGAGTTGTATACATCTCATTGAACATGAAACAAACTTTTAAGAAATAATTAAGTTAAGTTAAAAATAGAGCATATGATGAGTTTTATACATCTCATCTAATTTGTTAATGAGTTCTATGAGTTGTATATATCTCATCTAAGCTATTTTTAAAAGATGGAGAGCATACTAATGTAATAGGTTTGGTTAGGTATTATGATTTTTTTTTAAAGTATTCCCTATGATACAACTCATCTAAGCTATTTTTAAACTATTTGGTTCAATAAATAAAGTTCTAAGATGCATTAATATGAATCGACATGTATGAAGAAAACTTTTAAAAACTTTTAAATATGTAATGAAATGAAGAAGCTTGAATATGTACTACATGCATATGCCCGACAAACCAATGTATATAAGAAAAAAATTATTAAGTTGGTAAGCCTTACAAAACAGGCCTCATTATGTATTATGTCAAGAATTTACATTAATAGATTAGGTAGGTCACATAATAGCAAAATAGAAGTTTGTCTATTTACTTTTGAGTATCTATACTGATAGTGGTAGACCAAATATAAGTGTATGATAATTACATTGCGAGAAGCTAAAATAGCTAATCACATATTTTTTAAGTATGTCTCATATGCATCAATGAAATAGGAGGCGGAGGAGTCTTCATCATTTGAATAGAGTCGATGATAGTATGGCTCCTTAAGGAAAGTGAACGGCCCATCTAATTTAGTGCAACTGGTTTGGAATGTTGACAACGTCTCTTGAAGTTTTTCAATATCCAATTCTTCCACAAGAGGCGTTGATTGACATGTAAGTTTGAATTTATGTACAATATCATGACAACTATAGGACATAATTGAAGCAAGATTTTGGACATCATTTCCAAGATAATCTGGTTTATTCACAGAAAAAATATGATTCTGCTGGCATGGTTGTGACATCCACTGCCACTAAATGGCTCTGAATATTTTTAGTTGTATCTCTAGTAGACAGTTGAATGATACCATGACAATTTGTATTTGCATGCTTAGCCATTTCCTGATAGGAGTAATTTGAAGAATGTATAAGTATTATATAAATAAAAAACAAGGATGGGTGTAACAATCCTTTTTGTTAATTCAAACATAATGAAATGTTCAAACATGATTGTCCATTCAATAAACTATAAAAATTTAAAAGTCAAATTCAAAATTAGTTTTTCAAATGAAAATAAATAATTCAAATACAAATAAATGAAGAATATAATTTCTACTTATTAAATTATTTGAAAACCATATAAAAATGTGTTTAGCAAACAAGCTATATTATGTTATATTTAATATGATATTTAAGTAATACGTGAATTTATTTAATTCAAATTAAGGTCACTATAATTAAGAATGCATCATCGAGACAAAAAGAAAAAATAAGATTTAAAAAACATTAACATTTTATTATAATAATTTTAGAAAAACGAAAGCAAATTAATTGAATAAAAATACAACACCAAAAAATAATAAAATAAATCTTAGATCTATAAAAATTAAAAAATAATCAAATTACATTTAGAAAATTATATACTTACAACCAAAATAAAATAATATTAAAGCATAACTTTTAAAATTTTATAATATTATAATACTTTTAAAATATATTTAATAATTCATATTATATTAAAATAGATGTGATATTTAATAATAATAAGTAGATGACCCGTCATTTAGTTGGATATAGATAATTACAATAAAAATTTTAACTTTAATCTAAATTAAAAAATAAAAAATAAATAAACTAAATATTAAATTAAAAATATTTCAAAATCAAATAGTAATAAAAATAATAATTTAAAATAGTTAATGATAAATAATAAAATCATTACATTAATAGATAACTAAATTAAAAAATACAACTATTTTTGAAAAATACTAAAAAATTATTAGTATTATATTATTATTTTGTAACTTACATAAATATATATTAATAATTATCATTAATGTCTAAATATAAAAAAATGTTTTCAAGGGGAGACATGACTTTTAGCAAAGTAGGATTTCACGGGCTTTTTTAAATAGAAATTATTGATGCTTTTAAAGAATAGAAATTACATATGCAATGATAACTAACACATATTATCCGCCACATCTTCAAAGAAGGAAACAGAGCTGCCGACTTCATGGCGGCTGACGGAAGGCTGCAGAATGGCTTACGATGCTAGAGGGACCACAGTCTGCTGCCAGTCATCACTAAGGAAATCTTGGAAAAGGAAAAATCCTTTACCCAGAAAGGGACCATCCCATCCGCTCAATGATGAAGGTTACCTTTTTTCAATTTTCAAATTGGCATGGGGATTCTGCCAATTTCTACCCTAGACGACCACGTATCAAAGGCAGGTTGAGTCACTACTACCATATGGGATGGATTTATGATGAGAGTACAGACATCGGGAATGATTACTCCCTAATTATTACCCGGACAGAGCCAATTGGCGATGATAAAGGCGACGTTGGGGATCTGTCAACTCACATTGGCCCAATTGAAGGTTCACACATTTCGAGTAGATCTTCGGCTTTTGATATCTACTGGATCTTAAGGGATAATAATCACTCTGATGATTATGACCATTTATTTCAAGTTCGGCACAATTATCTTAACTATTCCGCCTTAAGTTTGCTTCGGCTCTGTGTTGTGGCTGTTAGTCATTCTCAATCTGTTAAACTGGAGGATTCAAGAATGGGGGGGGATAGGCTCAGATTGGAACCCAATAAAGTGGATGAGTTCAAAGCTAAACCGGCAGCCTGGTTTGTGTGCACTAAGGTGGTATTGACAAATTCATGGAAAGTATGAAGGGTAATGACAAAAGACTTTCCAAACAATTCGTGACTTCCTGGGAGGACAGAAGGGTGACCATGGGGGGAATCTCTTTCAAAATCAATAAAGATGTTATAGCTCAGGCGATGGGCCTTTCAATGGAGAGCAGAAAATGGAAAAAATAGAGCCGCATTGCAGATTCTACTAGCCTTAACCAGTTCTTTCACCAAGGCGAGAACCCTATCAAGAGGGCTGGTGGATTCAATAGGGAGGAGCTCCCTCACCCCTGGGATGAGGTCTGCTACATTGTGATGAAGTATTTTATGTTGGAGGGAAGGTATGGCATTTTTTACTACTACCATCTCCCGTTCCTGAACCATTTGAGGAACAAAGACCTCATTTCCATTCTATTCTTTTTACTGCATTCAATGGATTCTAACATTAAATATATAGCCGAAGCCAAGAAGAAAGGGAAAGACTTTCCAATCCTACATCAGGGCCTTATTCTCTGCTTGTATAACTTTCACCTCGCCCTCTGCCCACCCCGCTCCATTTCTGTGCAGTATGTTGGCCCCTCGACCCAACCTCCGGCCATTAATGATTCAAGCCCTCGACGCCCAGAATTTGGCTCCTCCAACAAGAAAACCAAGAACCACTCCCCGGAGGAAGTCAAAACCCCCAAAAGAGTCAAAATCCAAGAGATTGACTCTGATTTGGATATTACTGAAGAAGCCAACACCCCCCGTCGCTCTAGCAAACTGGCCTCTAAACCCTCAGATAAATCCCTGAGAGATCCCTCCTCCTCGCATGACACGGGCAACTCCATTCCGACTATTAAAATGCCCCTGGCCCAGCACAATCCGACCCCTCATTCTGTGAGCTCCACCTGAATTTTTGAAAGCCCCGCTTCCTCCAAGAGTCCGGAGCCAGCCAATTTCCCCTCCCCGACCTTCAAGATTGAAAAAATGTTGGTCATTGAAGAGGCCAGCAGTGTGAAGGAAGAGGATTCCAACCTAGCAGAGCTTGAGAAAAAAATAGAGGCCCTCTCTGACAATGTGCAGGTGATCACCAGCAAATTGGAGGCGGCGGAGTCCAAGATGCACGATGTGTCCAAGTTTGCTCTGAACATTATAAGATGCTCAGCTACTACGCTGTGCTTGTTACAGGAAAGCACGGCCAAAGGGAAAGGCAAGGAGGACGACGACTACAAAGGCCTGTTCAAGTTCCTCACTAAGGAATGAGCTAGAAAACTGCTCCCTAAGAAGAGCCAAGCGAAAAAGAAATAACTTTCTGCATGTGGAGGAGTTTTTTGTCGATGTTGTGTAGTTACGGGTTGGACAAGCCTAGTTTAGACTTTTGCTTATATTTTGTTGTTTATGGCCCTGCGTGGCATATGAATTATACTCAGACTAGTAGTATTTTATCGCTGTTAAACTCTCATAGTATGGTTTTTGTTTTTGATAGAGGTAAAAGGCTGCTTCTTTGCTGATTTTATGCGAACAATGGTTCTGCCACTGTTCTCTTAATTGTACCTATGGGTCAGCCCCCTCGTTTTTGGTTGCTTTTATTATCAAAAACACATATTATTGTGTTCAAACGATTTTACTAAATCTAAAATGTGGCTTTTTTTCATGCATTCTAGTTGTGGAGCTGCATGTTTGCCACTTAGTAAAATGAATATTAATAGAAGGATTTTATTCCAAAAAAAAAGATAAAGCTTTTCAGAAGGAGTTCATACGACTAGAAAAAATGATTTTGTTTGGAGTTGGTTGTTACAAGATAATGTCTTACAGTAGATAAAATGTTATTTTTTTTGGACTATTTTTGCACTATTGAAAATGGCAGTGTAGGGTATTTTTTTAAAACCACGAGATTTTGCAAATTCTTTGATTGCGTTTTCAGAATGAAGAAAAGCTTTATTGATAAGAAAAGATTGGTAAGTGTTCTGGTGACATAGTCTAGTTGGTTCTAAATTCTAGAAAGATTTGTGGACAAACATTTTTTACAACCTATTCTATAGATCAAACCCGTGACAGAATCCTTTTTGAATATGTCTGAAGCTGATTATGTGTTGAAGATGACTTTCCACAGTCACATGATGATATTGGTTAGGATGGGAATCTTCACCAATTACTGATATTCTAACCATTTAAGGAATGACCTACCCTTAGACTATCTTGTGCCAAAACGTTGATTTAACGTATCTCATTGCCCAATATTATGTATATTATATATATGATGTTATAATTTGAGATAGGGTGGAAGCTGCATTTGTTTTTCCACTACTTGTATTGAAAACTTTCGGTAATTAGCCTTGCCTCTCTATATTCATTACCCAATTTTCTTAAAGATTTGTTGTAAATGGTATTCCGATTGTAATTCCAGTCTTCATATTTTTGTATTTTGTAATAATCTTAAATTTTCAAGCATTTAAGATGTTTTAGCATTGGATTCTAGTGCCCAAATGGTGTTTTAGCTATTCATTGTCTACTTTAATATCTGACAAGTATGTTTTATTGTTGTAATATTAAGTGGGTTGAGGGTTCCCCTTTTCTTCCTGTTTTTCATTCGATTATTTTGGTAACCAACCTTCTTTTCCTATACCCATTATCTTAATTCTCTCCTTGTTGTGTTGCAAGTTGATTACTTTACCCATTAACTTAATTCCCTCCTAGCTGCACTGCAAGTGATTGCTTAACCCATCATTCTTATTCCCAAGAAAAGCAAAATATATATTGTTTTCTATTGTGACAGTTTGAGATGTTCAATTTGATGAGGTGGAGTGGTTGTTGGAGATAATAATGGAAGCAGGAAAGAAGGAGGCATTGCTTTTGTTTACCTCTATAGTTGTTCATGGTTTTTTGTCATTTTTAATTTGCCCAGGGGTTTGAGACATTTTACCTATGATCTTTTCCAAAATACGTTGAATAAGGAAAGACATATAACAAGCACATAGTAAAAATAGGTAAGTTAGGTGATGATGATTTTGTTAAATAGAGTTTGTTAATTTGAGCATAAAAACGTTAGCAATGTAAAAGGCCAAATTAATTTTTAGGAAGGGATCTGAGCATATCTATAAAGTCTAATAGTCATGGAAAATATCTGTTTGATAAACAATACATCCATAAATTATTCAATTAGAAAAATAATTTATAGGAAGATGAACTCAATAAATAGATGAACAAAGCATGTAGAGAGTATAATACACATACCTATTTGATGTCAAAATGTAAAAACATAGAAATTACAAGTAAAATAAGTAAGGAAAACTGAGATATTTGTAGCACTCTCGAGTTGGTTAGGCATTCATATTGAATGCAAACTATCTTCCTAAGTCACGTCTCATTCACCGATCTTCCTAAGTCACATCTCTTTAAATGAACAACCACTTCTGCGTCTCTTATGGGCCTTGACAATCCTCTCCCTTCTTGTCAACCAAAAAAAAATTGCCCTTATGCTCTGTAGAATTAGGTAAGCAATACTATATTAATGGCCAAAATAGACGTCATGCCTCCCTTTTTAATTCTCTGATCGTATTCTTACCTCCCCTATTCGAAATGCATTTGCTTTTATTTATTGTTTCTTCCCAACTCTATCACGTTGGTCTAAAACTTATTAATGGATGAGGCCTCTGCCTTATCTTTTCATATCTCCAGGTAATAAAAGTTTTTAGAGTCATGCTGCAATGAATTAAACTTAATAGCTTCTATGTTGACCCACGGGTTGCCACAAAGCTCATGATAAAGGTAAGGACATATAGATATCTACAAATTATAGCATGGAGCCTACAAATCCCAAGGAATAGAGAAAAAAAAATATTCTCAAATAAACCTGACAGATAGCCGCTTCATCCATTACATCCAATAAGTAGGATAAGTTCCGATTTGACCGTTCACGTTTTAGAGTATTACTTATGACAGTGGTGTACAATATATTGAATGTAATGACATTATTATTTTCTTTGTAGGTGATAATTTAAAACAAAAGGGGATTGCATGAGTTTATCCTCTCTGGTTTGCTTTTTGTTTAAGCGTAACACAAGTTTTTCTCACTTGCAACTAAGCTCTGTAACTCTCCCGCACTGCAACTCTCCCACCCGTTTTAAGATTCTGTGGGCCTGGATGTCTGCCCCCTCTGGGGAGGCCCCCCCTCCCTTGCTGGACCCAACGCCTGATTCCACGGTCGGTGCGCATGCCTCTGGGCCTGTTGTGGGGTCCCCACGTTCTGTGGACCATATGGAAGAAAATGACAATCTCCACACCCTTTCCACTTCTCCAAGTCTGACTGATTCTGGATCGAAAGGGGAGGAAAGGAATATGCCCCATCCCGAACCGGAAACTTGTTTCGGTCAGACAAATAAGGATACTGTGGAGGTGAATCCCAAGTCTAGCTGGAAGGATGCCCTCCAACAAATTCGCTCCCTCTTGATGTTGTGGCCTTCTTCTCCCAAACGGAAGATGGAACGAAAATCAAACTCCCGGACAACCTAATGAACATAATCGCCACCTCCCTTCACCTGGCGATAGTTGGTCATTTCTTCTCCTTCCGACCTTCTATCGACATGGTCAGGCATTGGGCAAAATCACGCTGGAAGCTTAAAGGAAGCCTAGAGGTTTCAGCCATGCCAGGGGGACTCTTTCTATTCAAATTTATCACTCAGGAGGATCTGATTTATGTCCTGTCGGGGTCCTGGGCTTATGGAAAGCACTTCCTAACCATGGCTAAATGGAAACCTGGTTTTGACCCCTCTGTAGAACTAAACCACATGGCCCCAGTGTGGGTTAGGCTACCCAGACTCCCTCTGGAGTTCTGGGATGAACAAATCTTCCGATGGATACGAAACTCATTTGGTTGCTTTGTTGCAGCAAACTCGGTCACTCTCAACAAGTCCGGGTTGGTGTATGCTCGCTTCTGTGTCAATGTTACGATCAATAAATCCCTCCTGAACTTTATCTCCCTAAAGTCCAAATGGGGAAAATGGTCCCAAGCCATTGTTTACGAAAATGCCACCCTATACTGCCAGAAGTGTAATACTCAGGGGCATTCCTATACAGACTATAAAGCCCCTGTGGTAGCAGAACCCAAGATCAAGAATAAAGCCATCTGGGATGAACCCATCAACCCTGGTGGCCCGTCATCCTCGACCCCTCCTGAGCTGACTACTAAGAATGCTATTCCTGAAGATTACCAACACATAGACAAGATCCTTGAGATCTTACAATCCCCAGCGGACCCAGTCAAAAACTCTATCTACACCCTGGAAGAGGGGGAGATCCCCCAGGCGGTATCCCTCACCATGTCCCCCATCCCTCGCCCTTTTGCCTCCCCCCCACGCCATGCCCTCCTTGACCCCACCCAGATGTGGTTAAACCTCTCAAGATTGGAAGTTCCTTGCCCACCACTTCAACCCCTTCCTCCCCTACAGCTGGGGATGGAGAGGAGTACTCTGGAAACTCCCTGGCAACTTCGTTGAAAGTATCCCCCCGTGTTCTCCTCGGATGAATAACGAAGAATGGATAACCCAGAAAAGAAAGTCAAAGCCAAGAAAGCTGATGTGGGGGGAAATGAAAGCAAAGTTGGGAGACCTACAGTAAGAGTCCTGAGACACAAGATTATGGCAAGGGACATTGCAAAGGGCAGACAACTGAACCTGGATGGGCTTAGCAAAAGTAAGAAATGAAGTTCCTCTCTTGGAACATAAGGGGTCTGAACAGCCCCCAGAAGCAGTTCACCATTAAACAAATCATTCTTGAGATGAAAATCGACATCTGTCTAATTCAAGAAGTTAAGATGCCTTCCCAAACCTTCGCTGCAATTGCTGGTAAACTATGGCCTGGAGTGGACTGCCTGTATGTTGACGCCTTGGGTGCGTCTGGAGGTATTGCTACCCTGTGGAATCCCATTAAAATAAAAGGCAAGCTATTCGCTAGCTCCCAATATTTCCTAGCGGTTTCTCTCCACTATGGTGACCTTTGCTGGCAGATGTTCAACATCTATGCCCCCAACTCTAGGGCGGGAAGACGAAACCTATGGGAGGAAATCTCTAATATCATTATGACTAATCAGAAGGACCGGTTGATGCTTTCTGGGGATTTCAATGCCCCCCTCTACCCTTCCGAGAAGTGTGGTGGCTTGGAGGATTTCTCTGACAGCATGAGCGACCTTGCCACCTTCATCAATGCTTCAAACCTAGTGGATATTGACCTTCAGGGTGCCCCATTCACTTGGTCGAATAACAGGAAAGGCAAACACCTCATCCAAGTCAGATTGGATAGATTTATGATATCCACCAATTGGGATTTGGGAATGAGTTCCTTCCTGAAATCCCTCTTAAGGACGACGTCTGATCACAACCCCCTTCTTCTCCACTGGAAAGACAAACCTTACCAGGGCCCACCCCCCTTCCGCTATGAAATCATGTGGGCCTCCCATCCTGACTTCAGGGATTTGGTTAGAGGCTGGTGGTCCACCCCGATCCAAGGGACTGCCATGTTCAGAATTAAGGAGAAACTAAAGATAATCAGCAGGGAAGTCAAAGGGTGGAACAAGAACACCTTTGGAGACATCTTTAAAAGAAAAAAGGACCTGGGATCCAGACAGGAACAACTTCAAATTTTAATGGCTACTAGTAACCCCCCGGACCCCATTTTGAAGGAGGAGGAAGATTGTCACAAAAGTTGGAAAAATATCCTTGCCAAGGAGGAAGTGTACTGGAAACAAAGATCCGGGATCCAGTGGTTGAAAGAAGGGGACATAAATTCTGCCTTCTTCCATAGATCGACTTCTAACCATAAGAGGAGGAACTACATCAAAAGTATAAAGGATGAAACTAGCCAGGAGATTTCTGATGACTCTCTGATTGGATAGAACGCGGTGGACTTTTTCACCAGTCTGTATGCGGACGGCTTTGCCGCTCCAGGACTGCCTCATTAGTAAACTGCCAATGGCCATTGAGGAAGATGACAACCGGCAACTCCTGTCCCCCATCTCTTTTGAGGAAGTTCACAGGGTGGTCTTTGCTATGGGAGCTTATAAAACACCAGGCCCAGATGGTTTCCCCCCGACCTTCTTCCAGGACTTTTGGGATATCGTTAGCTATGATGTTACTAAAGTTGTCCAAGATTTCTTCAAAACAAGGAGATTGCTTAAAAAGATCAACAACACTTTCATTGTCCTCATCCCCAAGACCACCACTCCCAGCTGCCTGAAGGAGTATCGCTCCATAAGCCTCTGCAATACCATTTACAAGATTCTCTCCAAGGTCCTTGTAAATAGAATCAAACCTTTCTTGAAAAAAATTATTAGTCCGTCTCAGAAAGGCTTCGTCTCGGGACGACAAATTCTGGATGCCGCCATTACAACTCATGAGATAATCCATTCCATGGATAGGAGCAAATTATCAGGTATGGCCTTTAAACTTGATATATCAAAAGCTTATGACAAGGTTAATTGAGAATTTCTTTTCAAAGTGCTCCTAAAACTGGGATTCAACCAAAAAATGGTGAGTATGATTCGTGAATGTGTTACCATGGTCCAATTCTTAGTCCTGATTAATGGGACTCCTAGAGGAGGCTTCAAAGCTGAGAAGGGTATCCGATAGGGTGACCCCTTATCCCCTTATCTTTTTATCATGATAGCCAAAGTCCTAAACAGGAATGTGACTCATCTAGTCACCAATGGTAGGCTCCAAGGATTCAAAGTGGCCTCCACGCTCCCCCCTACTAATATCCAACAGTTCGTGGATGACACTTTCCTTTTTGGCAGAACTTCTGTCATGGAGGCTAAAGGTTGGAAGACCCTTTTGGAGGACTATGCCAAG